>NW_013533646.1:23126-24732 GCF_000836235.2 Papilio xuthus
CCGCCCCCGGTCGGCCAGCATCAGCGGCACAATCGGACCGCGATATCTGGTGGCGCTACAAATTGCCCTGCATTAAATATGTGTTCCATATTTAAAAATAATAAATAATTCTCGTACTGTTTCCTAACTTGCCACATTTATTGAAAAGTCTAATTTACTTTCCTAATAGTTGCGGCTGTGATTGCACTTGGTAAGTCAGATATCGATATGAAGCGGATACCTATAATGAATTCTTTGCTTGCAGGTCGTCTAGTAACAGATCATGCAACAGGTCCGTAACGAGAGCATACTGTGAGCGTCTGCGAGCAACATCACCCACCAAAGCGCAACACCAAAGAACTGCAATGGAAAACATGTTGTCGACGCTTGCGCCGGCGGCGGCGGCGGCAGTGGGCGCGGAATGGTACAACACGACGACGGTGAATGCGACTGCGGGCAGTGAGGTTGCAGCCAGCCCGCTGCGGCACGGCGGCCGCGTTTTCATGGCGTTGGTGAAGGTGGTTTACGCGGTGGGCATCGTGGGCAACGCGGCCGCCATCGTAGCGCTGCGCCGTGGGGAGCGCCGCGTGCGCAATCGCAAGCACCTGCTGCTGCTGACCAGCCTCGCAGCCAACGACCTCGTCGCACTCGTCAGTTATATGTATTTCTTTCACACGTCCTAACTCATGCTACTTATAATTATTTAACACATGTTCAACACGAAACATATGGAAAATAGGAATAATGACCATGCGAAAGTAGATGTTTCAACGTGGAAGGGGAGGGTGAGAGGTGTGCCAGAACCGAGTCAAATCTCTCCCCACCACTCTGAGGAACCTGTGGTAACGGTTAACACTTTACATAACAGTAATGTTAAGCTAATACTTTGGCAATAATAAATACATTTTAGTAACAGCATTAGATGCGATATAAAAGCGGCCGACGACCGCCGACTCTGGCGACCCCGTTTAAGTTCATCAATTAACTCATTGTTGTATTACAATTACTAGTCGTATGTAAACAGTCACAGTTTTACTGATAAACCAATTCTATTGCAACCAACAATGGAATTGTTCACTTACTTACTCGGAAAAGAATTTCGCGCATCTGTTCAATAATTAATGAGTGTTTATAGTTATAGTAACATTTGTTTATAGTGTTATTCTCATAACCATCATATTTAGTAATATATGTATCTCTATGTATGTTGTTCTAGTATGTTTTAATGCACTAAGATTAGGGCAACGTCAACGTAAAGATTTACACAGCGTTCATTGAGCTTTATCATATCGTAATCATTGCTCAATGATTGATGGTCTTATTAGCCCAGATCCAGTAGCTACTGTATCTACAACATTCTCTTTGATACAGTCCCGTATCAAGGATTGAAACATACATAATTAACAGACCTGTAGATAACGGACCTCTTAATTGATACAATAAGTAATCAAAAAAATTGATGAACTTATTTTCCTTAAATACCTGTTCTCTATCTATATCTTACTTTAATGTAAACTAGTACATAATATGTCAATGTGAACGATCTGGCCGCAACGTCACCAGGCTCCGTGTCCACTTGTCCAATCGCTGTCAATTTATCAATTGTTATCGATCAATAGAAGGCTCA
>NW_013533647.1:0-638 GCF_000836235.2 Papilio xuthus
GCGAGACTGTTATTATTGTCGCATAAAATGTACGCTGGCTTGAGACGGTCAATGGAGACTGTTACCTCCTTCCCGTTAATTAGTAAAGTAAAAGATTTGTCATTTCTAGAAACGACCTTGTGAGGTCCGGTATACGCAGGTTGCAATGATGCCCGCACCGCGTCTTCACGCAGGAAGACGTGATCGGTATTGGCGAGGTCCTTATGAACGAAAATGCTTTTGTTACCATGTCGCGAGGCTGGTGTCGGGTGTAACTGTTGGGCAAAAGTGCGCAATCGAGCGGTGAAGTCGCTGACATCAGTTGTACCGCTACTTAATGGGTCGAAAAATTCGCCGGGTAACCTTAGGGGCTCCCCGTAAAGAAGTTCAGCTGACGTCGCGTTCAAGTCTTCTTTAAACGACGATCGAATGCCTAACAAAACCCACGGCAAAGACTCAGTCCATTTTTGTGGAGCATGGCACATTATGGACGCTTTTAACTGCCTATGGAAGCGTTCAACAAGACCGTTAGCTGCTGGGTGGTAAGCAGTCGTACGCTTGTGCTGAAATCCGGCTATTTTCGCGAGGTGCTGGAATAACGCTGACTCGAACTGTCTGCCGCGGTCTGTTACGATGTCCGTCGGGCAGCCAAAACGAGA
>NW_013533648.1:0-1963 GCF_000836235.2 Papilio xuthus
TCAATTATATCGGTACAACAAAAGTCCTCAAAATAATAGATACATTCACCCTGCTCAAAAACATAGGTACATACACAGCGTCAAATATATGAGTACATGCAAGATGCTCATAAATATCGTAGCAGCCACAGCGTCATAAGTAACGAAGCAGTCAAGGTGCGCAAAAATATCGGTACATTTGACAAAATTAAACTCTATCTCTATATACTTGTGATACAATTTGGAATAAACTACTTCTGTTACATTCATTTGACACTTTGTATTAACATTATAGGTTGTCCGGAAAGTTCGTTCCGATTTTCGATAGGAAGCTTAAAATAGACTGTAGCTGAAGTGGATTCATTTTCGGATTTCCACCATTATCAAACGTCACAAAAATTTCTATGTTGTGAATAATTTCATTTCATTGGTTGAGATAAAAACTAATTTTTAAAATTTTAGCCAAAAATAAAAGACGTTTTAGGTATAGAGTCGTACCAATATAATTTAAAAACATTTCCAAAAATTTAAGAGAACAGGGTTTCAATTTTCCTTATAAAGCGGTACGAATTTACTGGGCAACCCAATATTTTTCTTCTCCTGTCATAACGCTTAAATATATTATAAAAGTTTGTCACGCCAAATATGAGAGATACGTAATAACTAATATCAAATTTTGCCTTGTCACAATATATACTAGTTTGGCGCAGTATTCTAGTATGTTTGCCGTAATATGTTTAATAAGTTTACCGGTTCGAATCTCAGGCTTCTTTTTTTATCATTTTATCAATCACGGGGTTATTTTTTCATAACTAGAATAATTATATATTTCATAATGAAAAATTTGGTAATGTAAAATTTTGCTCGACAATTTTTTTTTATAATTTTCGCTGTCGGGTAGAAAGAAATTTAAATAAAGTTCACAACAATTAGGTTAGACCATCGCGGGTGAAGTGAGTGGGCGGAGCGTGGATTGTTTTTGCGGGTTTTAAGAATGGTATGCGCGGAAACTATACGTACAAGTGTTATCTACATATGTGTGCGCGCCCACGCACACTGGAATGTTTATTGCAATCGACCAAAAATTTGATGTAGTTTGGATATTGACATTCAGTTTTTTTTCTTTGTTTCTTAAATATAATCAGTATCAGTAAAAGGTAAAAGTAAAAGTGTTATTTTTACCGGTACAAGTAAAAGTGTTATTTTTACCGGTACAAGTTTAACAAACATGAGTAATAAACAAATTACATGCCAATAGCATCGCTTTATCTCCTTCATTTTTGTTTGAAATAGAAAAGTACTTTAACGGTCAAACTCATTAGTCCAAGGCAATATCAAAAAGTACCTAATAACTACGGCGATAGAGTTTAATTACATGTGCTTCGATATTAAAATTAAAAAGTTTAAATATAAAAAAAAATAGTGGCTTGGGATTTGAACCGCCGACCTTACGTACCAACGGCGGCGAACGGTAAGGCCACGAGACCAAACTAGCATATATGATGACAAACTTAAATTTGATGTTGGTTTTATCTGCCTAATATCTGTCATCCGCGTCGAACACTTTTAGTAAATTTTGAAAAATGGTTTGATGCAAAGTGTCAAATGAATGTAACAGAAGTAGTTTATTCCAAATTGTATCACAAGTATATAGAGATAGAGTTCAATTTTGTCAAATGTACCGATATTTTTGCGCACCTTGACTGCTTCGTTACTTATGACGCTGTGGCTGCTACGATATTTATGAGCATCTTGCATGTACTCATATATTTGACGCTGTGTATGTACCTATGTTTTTGAGCAGGGTGAATGTATCTATTATTTTGAGGACTTTTGTTGTACCGATATAATTGATTACTTTTGATGTACCTATATATTTGCATATCTTGTCTGTGACGATCTATATGACGCTGACTGTATGTATAGATTTGCGAACGTCGCTGTTATTGTGACCCCATTAATGTAGAAATATAAATAGCTTGAT
>NW_013533649.1:0-1390 GCF_000836235.2 Papilio xuthus
AGGAATTAGTACTAAATTAGGCCTCTGGGTTAAGTTTCAATTAACTGTCTTGTCATATATTTTATGTCAAGACAGTTAACTGTAGTTATTCACAAACCTGAATATCCATAGATATTATAGATTTAACAGTGTGTAGTCTATTTTAATCTGATGTCTGCTTAGGTACTCTACGTGTTAAGTGTTTCAAAGTATTCGACCGCGCAGACATAAACATCTAGTAATAAATATAGCCTACTTCACCGGATAGTGCAGCTTTCCAACAGTGAAAGAATTTTTCAATTAGGTTCAGTAGTAGCCTATTTGCAAACAAACAATCAAAACTTTTTTTCTTTATAATATTAGTATAATCGAAAACAGACCATCGACCTTTTAAGTTGTAGACTGTAAAAATTTCATATAAAAGAAACAGATAAATAACACCTCACTGTAATCGTGACAAAATTCATCTTTGATAAAACTTTAACGTGACAATTCATAACAATAATTTTTTAATTTCATCATCTTTGGAACCTTTTCTACGACATTTATCCTATCTTATGTGTCATCAGTGACAGGCTGTGAAGTTATTGTCGCGCGTATTTAAATCGTGAAACATCTCCAAATTGGGCAACTATTTTTTTTAAACAATGACTTGCGAATTCACGACCGATGTACTGCAACAAGTACTAACTAAAGTTCTAAAGTCGCTAAACAATTTTTAAAAGAATTATAACACAATCACTAACAATGGAAGGAAGATTAGGTTACAGGATAGTATTTTAACCGACTTCAAAAACGAAGTAAGTTTTAAATTCGTCTCTATTTTTTTTTGGACGAACATTCTAGGAGGTGTTTAATATGATTTTAGATAAAGAAAACATTTAGAGGATACTATTTAATTTTATTTTTTAAACAGTTATGTCTCAGGGGCCCATCAAGAAAAGAGCGGCTTCAAAACCGGCAAAGCATCCGTTTTACATCTGGTGTTGCGGATGTCCATTGCCGTCAGATCAACTAACATTAGGCGATTCATTAACTCGTTTTTCTCCTTCCATTTAAATAAACCATTAACCGTGGGTTTCTGAGTCTAAGATCTAAGATCAAAACATATTGTAATCTCTGTTTAATTAAAGATGATGACACGATATGTTTTATATAGATTTTAGTGTCAAAAACTTACGATATATCGGCTATAATTTTTTCTATATAAGATGACCACAATAAGCTTTTTATTTCATTATTACATCCATTAGTTGTAACCCTGATATTTAATGAGCTATTTAAAATATTATAAAGTGTCAATAACAATTATAATATTACCAAAAGAAAGGAAGTCCAGCCCTGAGAGAACTTACTCAATGATGACCTTCTTTATAATTTTAAGCTTTTATTTAACAATAAAAAAATCTGC
>NW_013533650.1:0-1035 GCF_000836235.2 Papilio xuthus
CTGAACATAGGGCACCGGGCAGCGGGCACTGAACATAGGGCACCGGGCAGCGGATACTAAACAGGGCCGTGTTATTGCAACATACATGCATACAGTGAAGTAATGTTTTAAATTGCGAAATCATTAATTGCGGAAAACGTGGTCACAATTAAGCAAAAATATAAAAATAATTAACTAAAGGATTAGTAAAGAGGCGGACACATGTACGGCGGAAGCGGCGTCTTGTGATACGCTCTACTATCTCAACAAGGCAAAAGTTGTATTAAAATGCCAAGTAATATGTTGTAAGTAATGTGTTGATGTAAATACCTTGTATTCCTTTATAACGACGATATATAACGACGACGACATAAATAAAAATATCGTCAAAGTGGAATCCTACGGTAAGCATTTGCCAAACATATCATGGACGCAGAATCCCAAGGCCCGTAGCTGCCGACGTGTCGCGCGCGCTTTGTCTTGTTTCATTATCGGCTCATTATACGTCCCCACCGATGGGGCTCAAAACCTACCCTAAGACAGGGGCCTCAGTCGACCACGCTGGAGCAGTGCGTGTTGGTTGTTATATGACATGTGCAGGTTGCATCACGATGTTTTTCTTCAGAGTAAGAAGGTCAGATAAAATGAACATCTGTACATCGAAAATCGAAAAACACTTTGCTAGATTACGGCATTGGAATCTGGTAGAAAATTGTAATTGCATTTTGCATCGCTTAAATAAATGTATCATTACAATAAAGCGCTCATCCTCGCATAGAGATAGATCGCACAAACAGGGAAAATCTTTCTTTATTTCTAACAAGTATTTTATAAATTGTTTATTCGCCACGATGTTGTACTCGGAAAATATTTTTACAGGACTTAGTCTCGAATGAGGAGTGCGGAGCGCGTTAACACACGGCCTCACAAAACCCGAATCGTATTGGTTTGAAAAATGGTCACTGGAATCACTGGAACGAACGCGTCAGTGTCTGGTTTATATAAAATCGGGGTCGCTACTGCTTAAGTTTGCTTTCGCAACAGTGTGCTGCACGC
>NW_013533651.1:0-951 GCF_000836235.2 Papilio xuthus
GAGTAACTTAGGCAATTTTTTATTCTATGCTGACGAAGTCGCGGGCTGATGCTAGTATATATATAGTTGTAAAATAAATTCATAATTTCCATATAAAACTGATTATCGATACTTGATTATTTTGAAATAAAGATGATATCTTGTGACCTAAAGTTGCTTAACTTTCTTGTTATTTTGTTTTGAAGCACCTTTTAAGCTGTACTAAAGTACTTATACGTATTTAATTTTAACAGGTTTTGTAAAGTTACTCAACATAATTACTTTAGGGCCGAAGGGTATTACTAAGTTTTCAATTTAAGGCTACAATATTTTTAAAACATATTAAGTCCTATTTTGTAGTAACTTTATATTTAAGATGTTAAAGTCATCTGTATAAATAAATAAAGTTGAAGTTATATCGTCGTATAAAATCGTGCATACTTTTTGGTAACTTATAACAAAAAATGTCTGTCGCACGTTCGAGTTCCGGGTAATGTCCAGGACGGCTAGACCAATGGCGGGACGATATACCTGTACTGACCGAATAGACGACTCGCGTCGGCGATTCACAGTTGTGTGTACGGAGCGCGCAACGCAAGGATACAATATAAGTTTCGAAGATTTACGTTACCGTATGTATGAAGGGGCCTAGAATACAATAGACTCATGACACAATACAATAGTTTATTTTTACTGTTATAACATAAATATGATAATTTGCATAACCTAAATACAAATCGAAACGCATAAAATATAAAGACGTATCAAAATTATTGCATATTGCATTTATTCTAACATAACGTGAAAATATTGCTATCTCTTTTCTTACAACAAGTATAAAAAGGATAACAATATAATATTTGTATCCTCGTTATTTTATCTTCAAACGATTCCCATAAAAATATATTATACGATGTTACGTCACGCTTCAGATATTATTTTGAAGCATGCGATAATAATCTGTGATAGTTT
>NW_013533652.1:0-551 GCF_000836235.2 Papilio xuthus
AGATGGAGGATCTCCGTTTGCGTTCAATTTGTACCATAGACTAATAGAGTTTCGCATGCCTGGTCCCGTCTCTTATTTTATATACTCTTTGGTTCACGCCAAAATCGTCAACGATCATCAAAGAGTATATAAAATACGATCATGCCTAATGTGACATTGACGTTTACAGTTGCGGTGTTGCCATTCTACAAAATATAAAATTCCAAGCTGTGGAAAAATACAATCCCGTATTCCTACTTAATGCCAAGCAAGGACTGGATTGTATGCAACTTACTGACTTCTCAATATAATTTAATTCGGAACAAAATTACAAACATTGTATTGCATTTCTAGTTTTTACTTTGAAATATAGTGTTTGTCAATAACTGATCACTGCTACACCTACCCACTAATGAAAAAGATCAATTTTTGATCTGATATTAGTACATGCCAAGATCTAACGTCTTTTTTCGTTATTTCTACTTTAAAAATAAAATAATTTGAGACGAGATTGCAGGTCTATCTTATGGGAGGTGTGTCCATTGGTGCACTTGACTTTCACATAAGCTTTC
>NW_013533653.1:0-1137 GCF_000836235.2 Papilio xuthus
TTTTTATCTGTGATCAAAAGCCGGAACTACATGTCACGTCTCACGGACTGATATTATAGTTACGATATATTCTCAGACATAAATCGTGAATTAGAACCTTCTCAAGCTCAAAATATGTATTAGAAAGTACAACGATGAAATTCGCGAAAGGTCAACGAAAATTACACTAAAATTACAATTGGCTACGCTAGAACATAACTTAAGTCAATAGTGATAAAGTTTATTTTCATTTGATTTGCATAATACTATCATTCGTAATATAATAAGTAGTAATTTTATTTTAAACGTAGACAATTAATTTCTAAAGATTAATTGTTTGAATGTTTAAGGAAAAATTTTTATTAAATTAATTTTTGTAAAAGTTAACTTTTATAATTAACTACTTTGTAAACTCTCTGCGGCAACATTAGTCTATGCAATTAGCTAACCACAATATAACCTGATAATATTTCAAAGGACATCCGTTTATATTACATTCACCGCGTTGTGGATATCTTTTCGGTGCATCTGTCATTTGATTATGTATTTAACATCTTTGTCTATATATCTACACTAACAGTTGCCCGTGACTCCAACCATCATCATACGTCCCCTCTTAGGAGCTCGGAGCCTATCATACATTAGGGGTGACTAGGCCATAGTCAACGATGCTGGCCCAGTGCGAGTTGATTTCACTTCCCAGATATTAGGTTGCATCATGACGTTTCCCCTCACCGTAAAAACGTCAAGTAAATGTACATATGTAAATCGAAAATCCAAAAACACTTTGGTACATGGTGGGATTCGAATTTAAATTCTAATTCTTACTTAACCACTGAGCTCACGCTCTTCTGAGTCCGTGCGGAATAAGCTTAATAAGTAGTCTGTGTGTTCTTCCAGGCCATTTTATATATATATATATATATATATATATATATATATATATATATATATATATATATATATATATATATATATATATATATATATATATGCCAAATTTAATCAAGATCCGTTGTGCCGTTCTGCAGATATCTTCTAATAAACATCCAACCAACCATTCAAAAATAAATATAAACTTGTTAATCTATAATAAAATCAGACTGGCTATAAGGACAATCGCCGCTGTTCTACAATATTTCATTGCAATATGTCATG
>NW_013533654.1:0-915 GCF_000836235.2 Papilio xuthus
GATGGAGGATCTCCGTTTGCGTTCAATTTGTACCATAGACTAATAGAGTTTCGCATGCCTGGCTGTTAATTTATATTTTTAGATGATAATAACCACTTTCGAAAAAGTAAATTGCTGTCGCAGAGTTCTCCAAAAATTTAGGGTTTTGTATGTCGTCATAAGTTGTTGCTTCTAACAATTTTACGTAGACTTTTTACATAAACGACTTGTAAAACAATAATTTTGGTTCTGTAGAATTTAGAAGTCATAATGTCTCTGGTTGTCAAATTCCTACTAAAAAGGAGTAGGAGACAGGGGGTGGAAACTTAGAAGAAGGACGGTTTGTATGGAAAGTGGCGCCACCTTTTATATAATCGTAAACATAATTTCATCTCATGGCTGAGAAGAAGCATCATTTCTGTCATCGAGACATTCATGTGTCATCAAACCGCTACGTTTTTTCGTATTTCTATTTCTGTTCTTGTATTCTTAGTTAAATGTTGTTTCATTCATTTTGTTTTTAATTAAAATGTGTTTTCGTGAAAAATGACGCCGTACGCAACTGTGTTTTAGATGGACTGATTATGGTAAGTTCCAATTCAATAAAAATTTTCATGTTATTCCCATATGTCAGACTCATTTAAACATTTAAATATTTTAATATTTTGGTGTAGTTTTTAGCACCACAGTGATTTATCCTTTCCGGTTATCATATTGAATGGTGCCCTACTTCTAATACATTTTACATATCAGTTCCTATACTTGATAGGAAATCACATTCTGTTTGTTTGTTGTAGGTGCACATGTACACGGTTTCCCCCTTCCTGAGAGACGGTCAGTGATGTTCAGAAAATGTGTGCCAATCACTGGTATTATAGAGCCATAAACTGATGTGTCTGAAATTAGTAGGTGGGTCCATGTGTGTATATGTAAAAA
>NW_013533655.1:0-524 GCF_000836235.2 Papilio xuthus
GTCGACTGTCTGTCGCTCCACACCTTTTCTGATCGGAGACTAATTCGACATCAGGTGGTGCGGACTCCGTACGACCAGCGCTCATTGGAACTCTCCCCGACTTCATCAACTTTGAATGTGTGAAAGTGTGCAATTACTGTATAATTATATCGCCATTGATCCTTGTAAATAGAATACGACCTTAATCAATAACTGCGTAAAATTTGAATGAACTGAAAAATATATATCTACAAACATTCAGGGTCTTGGAATGAAAAAAGAATCGATGTAATAGTATTGAAAATAATAAGATGATGAACTGTTGAACAAATTTTAAATCCATGATTTTAATTGTTTGTTAGTAAATTGCGAACCACAAAGCGTCCATGACGAAGTTCATTACGGACTGCAGCGATCCGACATTTTCGAGTGGTGTTCTTTATTCGCGATTAAAAAGCCGACATAATCAAACAGGAGCACGCGCAGCCTCTTGCATACATCTGTCGGTCACTACAATTCCAGCTGCCCCGCGCCACCCCTCGCCT
>NW_013533656.1:0-588 GCF_000836235.2 Papilio xuthus
ATAATACTAAAAAACACAATGTAATTACCACATGGTTCTTGGAAATCTTCTCAGAAGAAAACATCGGCTTTCTAACTCTCAAAATTATAATACACTTAATCCCACAATTCACACTGAAACTACAATATTCTTACCAAATAAGGTTAGATTTTAAATATAATAATATCATAAAAAATTTCGTTTGTTATATGAGAGAATGAAAGTTTAATGGCGGACGGCAGAGGACATCGTTATCGGGTGAGGGGGGGGGGTGTTTTCATGATGAATACAAATAAATTGTAAATTTTAAATTACATACTTCAAATAACTTAATTAAATTGTTGTTTATTTATTATCTAAACTTTAAATATAAAGAAATTATAAATTTTTAAATCACAATTTATTCATATGCACTATGGTTTTTTTTTTAAACAGCCCAAAAATTATAGAGAAACTTATGAGTGGGATAGACACAATTTTCAAGATGGAGGATCTCCGTTTGCGTTCAATTTGTACCATAGACTAATAGAGTTTCGCATGCCTGACGTCAACCGTCATCCGTCAATGTCAGAGTCAGTCTCAGTATGTCATGTGAACGTCTATGTACTA
>NW_013533657.1:0-355 GCF_000836235.2 Papilio xuthus
TACTTTGAATGGGAATCGGAGTTCCCCCAACGATAATTTCCAGCCCCGATCGGGGCGGTCTCCTGTTGTCATGGAAGTAAATCGCCTCTGACTTTTCGAGGGCGACTCTCAGGCCCAAACTGCGGATTTTTGCCGAGACTTGTGAGGCCCCGGCAGTGGCCCGCAGTTTTGCCTCCCTAAAGTCGCGACCTGTGGCTACGACGAGTGTGTCGTCCGCGTAGCACAGAAGCTGCACTCCGCGAACTAACACTCCCCGCAACACTGCGTTATAGCCAATGTTCCACAGGAGCGGCCCTAAGACCGACCCCTGTGGAACGCCGCAAGAGATGGTGAAACTTTCCCAGCCGTTCTGCGC
>NW_013533657.1:3860-5656 GCF_000836235.2 Papilio xuthus
ATACGGCTCCTCGCCTGCGTTAGGACCGCGGCATATGTGGTGCCACTCTCCTCTGCTCCCGGAGCGAGAGTGAGAGTGACTGCCGCGGTCTTCGGGGCCCGTAATTTGATCTTCCTTTCGGGGGGACCAGTGTTGTTCGGCCCCTTGGCCGTCTTCTTCTTCGCCCCACGCGCCACGACCGTAGCCCATGTGGCCTCGGCGGCGGGCGTAGGGGCTGAGTTGCCTCTGGCCTGCGCGGCCTCTTTGGCGGCCAGGCTCGGCTGCTTCCTCTTCTTACTCCTCTTCTTTTTGGGCGGAGCCTTCGGCGGCAGCCCATCAGTCGACGGAGCCTCGCCTGGGGCCGCCGCCGAAGTTGACGCCCGATCCAGGGCCCCGGTGCCCGATGTTGTGGGCAGGGGTTCCCTGGTCGTTGCCTTCTTCTTTGCCCCCTGTCTCGTCTTAGGGAGCGAAGCGGGAGGGCCGTCATCCTCCGTTCTCCTGTCCGCCGCCAGCGGAGGCCGGCGCCGGGGATCGGGGAGGAGACGGTCCTCCAGTCCCGCCAGTCTGGCGTTCAGCATGTTGCTGAACGTGTCCACGTTTGCCCGCGATGCCTCGTCCAGCAGCTGCCGGATATCCGGTTCGTCAGGCTGGGCTGGTCTCCGTTTCATCTCTCGGAGCTCGTGCCGTAGCTCCGCCATGTCTTTGTGGAGGCGCGCATTTGCTGTTTCCAGCCGCGCCACCTCCTCCGACATCGTCCGCTCTCTTAGCTGGGAGACGGCGGCTTTGATGTTTGCCGCCGCCTCCTTCAGCGCTTTTACCAACGTCCCCTTTATATTGGTGGACTTGGTTGCCACGTCAATTATCGTCTTCAGCGATGCCTCGACGCATTTGTTGAGGGCAACGCTGGTCTGGTCCTCCTCTGTCTCGAACAGCGAGAGATGGGCCGGGCCGGATGGTATGGTGGCCCTTGCCTCTCTCGCTGTGCGTAGTGATGCGGCCACCTCGGCATCGGTCAGCTCGATACTGAGGGGCCGGCCCCGTCCGCGTTTTAATTTGTGGGCTGCCACCTTGAAGGGAGCAGCGCCACTCGTCTCCTCCGGGTCCGAAGGGGGGCCCCTTCCTCTTTTGAGGAAGGCCCTTCTGTAGGACTCCCCGGACACGCCAGACATGTAGCTGGCGGCCGAGGAGTCCGAGTCATATTCGGTGTTGGACGCCGTAGCGCCACTGTTCATGTCAAACGAGTCGCACCGCGTCAGCAAAACTCTGAGCGTGCGCCCGTTGTTAGCGAGAGACTCGAGCCACTGAGCTCTCCCACTCTCGGTCAGTGTGCTTGTGTCACCGCTTTCCTCCTTCCTCGAAACTAGTTCCGGTTCGCTTGCCTCGATGTCCATTTCCGTAGCCAGGGTCGTCGTTGTATTTGAGTTGCAGTCCTTGCCCCCCCCAGAATACGCGGGGCTGCCCGCGGCCGAGGCCGCGGGGAGGGATTCTCCTCCAGCGATGCTGGAGGTACCCTCCTGGGGTAAATCTGTGTTTAGGGATGCCATCATTTACTTTCCAGTGTTGTCGGACACCGGAAACCGCCTTTATTACGGGGTGTGGTCCCCATGAAGCGCGGCCTACTGGCCGCCATCCTCCGACCCCTCGAGGTCCACTGGTGTTTCCCGCGGGCCTGTCCGGTATGGGAAGCCCTATCCGGCATAGCCCCGCGGAAAACACCCCTCCACTCCGCACGGCGGCACCTCGGTGCGCGCCGCGCCCTGCACCGCCCAATGGGCGTGCCTGGGCCCCGACCAGGGCCTGCGCTAGGCGCAGGACCT
>NW_013533657.1:13806-16510 GCF_000836235.2 Papilio xuthus
GGGGTCTTTTGACCCAGAAATCTAGAATTAAATTAAATATATATACTCACCCCTGACACACCTCAGGATGTTCGGGATCAGAACACCTGACAGGAAGGTTGACCGCGCCGCAGCCTCACACCGTGATCGGGCACCCTCACCACGAACTGACTCCTCGCCTGAAAATACTTCTAACGTAAGAAGGAGTATCGGCGACTGGGAGCAAGGAAGAGTGGAAGTAAAACCCACTCGCATCCGCACCCCAGAAAAGGCAAAAGGGCCAGCAAAAAGAATAATCTTTACCAAAGACACAAAAGTGGTGACCCGAAAAGACCCGACAGACCTCACAGACTCGACAAGTCCCCCAAAATATGCCACGAAGTTGGCAGAGGCAAGGGCATGTGTTACGAAGGCCAAGGTTAATCTTGGCCTATCCAGAAATACAAAGACAGAAATAAAAGAGGCAGTGACGCAAGCGGTCGACAGGCTGTACCAGATAATTAAGGAGTTAGAAAGCAAAGAGGAAAAGGCAGCACAGGAGAAAATGACAGAAGGCACGGGAATAAGAAAGGAACAGACTAAGGAATGTGCCGAATTAGTGGGAAAAATTGAAAATCATGCGAGACTAATAAAGGAAAATAGCGAGAAAATGCAAGAACTACAGAGCACTCTGGAAAAATATGGCAAACAGGAAAGACAGCAGCAGCAATATACATATGCTAGGGCAGTAATGCAGGACAGAAAAAGCCCTACACAGCAGAAGTCGTTACTGTCAGTAGTAATAACATCAAAGGATGAAATGGAAACCGGAGAAGAGGTGCTAGAGAGAATAAGAAAAGCGGTTAAAGCGAAAGAAGGCGGCATAGTAGTAGAAAACATCAGGAAGGCAAAAGACAGGAAGATTATAATAGGATGCAAGACAGAGGAGGAAAGAAAGCAGTTAAAAGAGAGGTTGAAGTGCGCAGAAAAGCACTTAAACGTGCAAGAAGTAAAAAATAAAGATCCTATGATCATTCTGCTAAACGTTTTTAAATATAATTCTGATGAAGACATCATTGCTGCATTAAAAAATCAAAACAAGGGAGTGCTGAGCGAAGGAGGGGATAAGGAGGAGAAGTTAGAAATAGTTTACAAAAAGAAGGCGAGGAACCCACTAACTCAACATGTAGTGATGAGAGTCAACCCGCACATTTGGAAAAAATTGACTGACGTAGGGAGAGTCCAAATAGACCTACAAAGAGTGAGAGTCGAAGACCAATCGCCTCTCGTACAATGTTCGCTCTGTTTGGCATATGGACACCCCAAACGACTATGCAAAGACACAGCTGAGAAATGTAGCCACTGTGGGGGGGCCCATAAGAAGAGCGAATGTGAAGATTGGAAAGCGGGTATAGAGCCAACATGCTGCAATTGTAAACTAGCAAAAATGGATAAGATTGACCACAACGCGTTCAGCCAGGAGTGCCCGGTGCGGGAGCGATGGGATTCTATAGCAAGATCCTCAATCTCATACTGCTAAAGGCGCTCCGGGCACTCAGGGCTGGACGGTTGGTAGAGCTCAACAATATCGCGCTCTACAAACCAAACCGGGGACAGAGAGAGAGGTATTGGGGGGAGATGCCAACATACGAAATGGCTGGTGGGGGGGACGAAGAGTAAATAAGAAGGGGAACATCAATTCGGATCACAAGACGATACCAGCAAATATAAAATCCAAAAATCATCAAGGAGAAGATAATCAATACATTACTAGAGTATTAAAAAAGGCTAGTTGGGAAGCAATTTGGAAAAATTTTACAAAAGTGTGGAATGAAGGCAAAATTAATATTAAAAATGGAAATAGAAATAAAAATAGGAAAAATTTGGAAATAAATGTTCAAAATTACACAAAAGTAACACAAAAAGTTTGGAATGGAAATCGAAAAAAGAATTTTAAAAATAAGAATAAAATAATCTTACCTTGTTGGTGGTCCGAAGATCTCACCGCCGGGCGAAGGGAGGTCCCACGCGCAGCGCCGGCCGGGGCGGGATGGGTCGTCGTGCAGCATCTAGAAACAAAAAAGAGAAAGAGTCAAAAAACCAGCTTCTGTGGACGAAGGAATAGGGGGTTGATGTGCGACGAGTTGCGTCAAACGATGAGCTGTATGACGAGTGGAATTGAAGACCTTCCCATCATGGAGGATAGGGAGGCCTCAAGCCTTGGAAATGAGAACGTCGAAGACCCAACATCGTCGGAGGATGCTGCGGAACGCATAAAGACAGCAAACAAGACTTCGCAAATAAACAAACGAAGGCATGATGAACCATGCACTCGATGGTTTAACAGAAGAAAACTTACGTGGTCCGCAGCATCCTCGTATCGCAGAAAAGGCTCCTGGCGCCGACAGCCACACTACCACGCTCGATCGGAAGCTCCACCCGGCTCCAGTAAGAGGACTCCCAAGACCGGCATACCTCCCGCTGGCAGGAGGGAATCGTTGTGGCACCTAGAAAAAATAGAGACGAGAGTATTGAAGGATAAAACGGGAAAATACAGAACATCCAGGGTGGAATTTTAAACTTAAATTAGTAATTATTTGGTCAAAGTCAAAGTAAAAAAAAATTTCTTTAAAGTAAAATCAATATAGGTATAAATTAGGAAAACAAATCAAAATTAGTATTAGTGGTGCTTCCCTGTGTGTATGCTTCCATACACAGGGAGAAGCACCACCACGCACACCATATT
>NW_013533657.1:22897-47103 GCF_000836235.2 Papilio xuthus
ACCCGTCTCGGCTCTGGTATGAGATTCGCCTGTCACGGAGGTAATCGGCCAGTACCCTACAGAGGTATCCCGGCATCCGGTGATACCGAAGCGCCTCTAAAATTACGCTCCAGGGCAAGGTGTTGAACGCGTTCGCGATGTCCAAGGACACCGCGAATACCACCTCACCCTGGGCGACGGCAGCATCAGTTATCCCCTTGACCCTCTTCAGGGCATGTATGGTCGACCGACCGCTCCTGAAGCCATACTGGTTGGCATTCAGGTCTGGGCCCACTGTCGCCAAATGCCTCTGCATCCGGTTGACGATCACCTTTTCAAAAATCTTGGCCGCTTCGTCCAATAGGATGATCGGCCTGTACCCCTCAGGTGATTCCGGCGGGCGGCCCTCCTTCCTCAATAGGACCAGCGTACCCTCCTTCCAATGCAGGGGAAAGCGGCCCTGAACCAGGCATTCGTCCAGGAGTGCGACCACTTCCTCCTCATAGACAAAACGCCAACAAATACGCTTAAAAAAAAAAAAAAAAAAAAAAAAAAAACCCGCTGACGGCACTCTCCAACAGATGGTTATGTGAGTGGTCGATATGAATCCAACATGTCAGTACGAACATTCTCTTGCTAATTTTTGTGGTATAGTCGAAATAAGTAAATAAATAAATACGTTTAATTGCCTTCATATTGTTTTTTTTTTTTTTATTTAGTAGGGGGGGGCAATCGAGCAACAAATCGCCTAAATTCATTTGTTTGTCATCTTTATAGACAATAAATGCGTTCATCAATAATTAATGTCGTTTCTTCTCAATTAGTGAAGTTGGCAAATCGCGCGAATGTACTGCAACTTAGAAGAAAGAGGGCGTTAGGTGTCTTCTACATCCGTACGCTATTATTCACGAATGAATGTTTTAATTCAATGTAATTTAATTTAACACAATATCACTTTCACTTATGTCATTTAGATTATAGTTAATCTTGTAGAGTGCAATTATTATTATAATAATTATGTTGTATAGTATAGAATAGGTATAGAAAATATGTATGCTTAGATTTAACTACAGTATTAAGTTAGTTACTAGGAGCACCGTGCCCAGGCAGCATTCAGACAATAGTATCAAATCGCTTAAGAAGGATGTCTAAGCGTAATTCGATTATATTACGTCAGAGGGCGCCACTAAAAAAAAAGTACAAAGTTACTGGCACACAGTGGCGCCGTGATATTTTATTTCTTTATTTTATCGAGTGTGTTTTGTTATTTTTTCAGTGTGTAAAAACGAGTGAGTAACAATGAACAGAGAATAGTGTGTTGTCCTTATTAATTATATTTGTTAAGTCGTAGTGTGTTGTATATATGTTTTGTTAAGTTATCATCATAATTCTATAATAAACATTAAGTGAAGAGAACGATGCTTTTATTTTGAACAAAGACTGCTGTCTGGGCCCTTCGAATCATGTTAAATGCAGTGTAGCGAATAAGGACAACAAATAAAAAAAAAAAAATACTCCCGAAAAAAAAAGTTTTATTTTTCATTGACTACATATTTGTAACCCAAACCAATGTCCTATTTTGAGTCAAAAAAAAAAAATTGGTCATGGTAGTTATGACAGCGCAAGTGCGAAGCCGATAACGTGACGAGTTATTATATTTATGACGTGTGGCATCACGGGGCGGCCACGTCAGCACAGAGCCGCCACATAGGAGGCGCGAGCCGCGACAATCGACGCTAGACGTCCTTGCCCACAACCCGTCTTGCTCGGCTCTATTTCCGTAAATATTTCACTAAATGTTTTTTCCGTGACTCCGTGGAATTTAAGATTAAAAAAAAAAAAAGGATACACGTTAAATTTTAAATATCGACATCGATTGTGCAAGTGGATACAAAAATGTGTTCAAATATTGTATTGATATTCGACTTTTCAAGCCCCCTAATGACTTCATTCTATCGGTTTGTTCCGTACAATATTTGTATCTTATACCGACAAATATGTTGATATTAGAGGACTTACTCATTCATAATTGATAATGAGACTCAATTGCTAATAATAGATTCTATTATAAAATATGTACAATATGGCCTAGTCACCCTTAACTTAGGGTAGGCTCCGAGCCCCTCGGTGGGGACCTATAGTGAGCTGATGATGACGATGATGATGATTCTAAAACCAAAATATGTCTAAATCGTACCCGCAGATAGAAAGATGCTTGAAGAGAGCTTCGATCCCCATGTGGTGCACTCGCTTCGCGCGCACCGTGGCGAAGTCACATGTGTAGACGTGAGCGGCGCGCTTTTGGCCACGGGCGGCGGCGAGGGCGCGCTGCAGCTATGGCGCTGGCGAAAAGGCGCAGGCTGGCTTGTGGCAGCTAGCGCTCCACGCGCGCATCGTTTCGGTGTAACGGCAGCGCGCTGGACGTCCAGCGGCGCGCTCCTCGCCTCCGCAGGCGTCGACGGTGCTGCGGGGATTTGGACAAGGGCGCTGAGGCCGTGGCGCGTGCTGGCTGCTCCCGGAGCAGCTGCCGCACGAGCGCTGTGCTGGGCGGGCGCGCGGCTCCTCGTAGGGCACGACGATGGCGCGCTGTGCGTTTGGGCGTCGCGTCGGGGCACCCTGCTCGTGCGTCTGAGGCCGTGCGAGAGCGCGCTGCATGCGCTAGCCGCGCTGCCCCCGGCTGGTCTGCTGCTCGTCGCCTGTACTACTGGCACCCTTAAATTCTTCGATCTCGGCGGTAATAATCCAAATTCTGATTATTATTTATGGGCTTTTATTTTGTCTTTTTATTTTGGAATAAACTCTGGCATATTAAGCATTATCATGCAGAGCTATTAAATAAACGATGCTTCTGTTTCGAAAGTCCATATCGTATTTCAAATCAGAAAAAAAAAACATAATAATATGTAATGTTTGTCAAATAAAAGGCGTGACTAAAGAATTAGGCGTCCGATTTTCAGATGTATACGCGTGCGATGCAGCGGGACACGAGCCACCGGTGTTGCTCTGGGAGGATGGTGCGCACGACCTCGGCGCGTTATGTGCAGCGGGCAGCGCGTGCGGACATGCGGCGGCTTCGGGCGGGCACGACGCACGCGTTCGTCTGTGGCACGCGAGTGTAACGACGGGCGGGCGGAGGATACGCGCAGGCGGCGTGCTGTGCGGCCACGCGGCCGCGGTAACGGCGCTGGCGTTTGCGGGCGGTACTCGGCTTCTGGTCAGCGCCTCGCTTGACAGCACGGCCCGTCTGTGGGCGTGCAAGACCCTCACCTGCCTTCGCGTTCTGCACGCCCATTCGCGATATCTCACGTGCATCGCAGTGCCGCCTGACTTTCGGTACCTTATTACAGGTGACTTTCGACTAACTCGGGTAACTCTTACATAAGATAGATATAATAAGAGATGACAAACAGATGATATAACATGACAGACTATATAGTGATGTATGTACAGGGTCCAACGACCGCACGGTGCGCACCTGGTCGCTGGGCACGCTCGACCTCGACGATGAAGTGGCCCCACCCTGCGCGCTGCTCTCACACTTCGGCCTCGGTGATCTGAAGGTATGGTAGATGTTAAGTCTGCTATTATTTTTATAATTTAATATATGTACGATCCAATTCAAAGGTTGTGGCATATGGTTTGCAATTCTGATGCATCTTGAGATTCAGATCATATTTCTGGGTAAACACAAATTCAGGTGTGGGCGGACTTAAAGCTATACAGGAATGGGTAATACTCGCCAGCATCTGGCGATGAGTCGCAAACTGTTTGGTTTTAGTCTTATGATATTAAATATGAAAGATGCTCAGGGTATTGAACCGATGCTAGACGAGGAGCTGGCCGAAGACTGCAGTGCGGAGGAATGCGCGAGGTCCGGGGTGGAGGGCGCTCCTCCGAAAAGGCTGTGGGTCTCGGAAAAGACACACGTTGGCGCAATAAATTCCATTGTTACCTACAAAGACCTACTCGTCACCGCATGCAGGTTTGATAGGAATTTAAACTAGTAATGTGTCAGATTATCGTTTTTTTTTTAAATAATTAGAACTAGCATCTTGACTTGGTTTCGACCGCGTGGAAAAGCATATGCGTCTATAGTTCTATCGTACCAGCAGTAACCTTGCAAGTCCTAACGAGAAACGAAGTTTTCGAATGTGCTAATTAGTTGTGATATGATAACTTCTAAACACTTTGTCTGAATGAAATAGAACAGTTTGCAATTTTAATTCGATTAAAATGCTCCTGATATCTAAAATATCTATTTGAAAAAAAAAATTGCTATTTAAATCGAAACAATAGCATAACAAATAACGTGCGATATTTGATTGCTTAGAGATATAATGACTTTATCGCAGCATTTTTTGAGATCTTCAATTCTCTCATACATAATTTTACATAACTCTACTGGTTTACCTTACGTAAGCCAAAAAAGGCAAATTTAAAGGCGTGTGCAGCGACGGCGGTGTAAGGGTGTTCCGCTGGAGCGCAAGACGCGGCGAGCTGGCTTGCGAGCGCACCTTACTTGCTCACCGATTTCCGGCCGCGGCTGCTGACCTGACGGTCATGGGCGACGCCGACATACTGCTGCTCAGCGCAGGCCTCGACGGCCGTGCACTGCTCTGGGACCTCCAGGTATACTTCTCCTTACATCGTATCAATGGACACAATGTGCGCCTGCGACTTTTTTTTTGCCACGAAATACTTACAATGGCAATGTGAAGCATATTGTAAATTGACAGAGTAGCAAATTGAACTATGAACTAAAAGATGATCCATCAAATTACCCATGAGTAACATGACTGTAGTCTGGCTGCGAGCTGTGGTCAGTGTCAACGGGGAGCGCAGGGGGCGTGACTGGAGTGACAGGCGCCGGGGGTGGCGTGCGTGGCGCGCGGCTTTCTCCGCACCGGCCACCGCTCTTGCTGCTAGCGATGGACGACGGAGCGCTCGCCGTTTGGACCACACAGCAATCTCACACTGAACCTATTCAGTAAAAGACGTCAAGTTTTTGGACTTTCATTAAGATAAGGTCTTCATAAAGTATGATCTTTTACAGAGATTGTATGTGCAGAGGTATAATTGTGTAATGCAGCGAGTACGAGTCATTCGCCGAAGCGGCGACTTGTTGCGCGTGGTCAGCCGAGGGGCGCGTGTGTGCAGCGGGCGCCGCGGGGGGAGAGCTGCGCGTGTTGGGCCCGCCGCCCACAGCCGCCACGTTGTACGCGCAGCGAGATGCGCACGACCTTGGTACTGCTCTATTCAACCTTCTTGATTCTATAGGAACCAATGCAGATCGTTCCTTTCCGGCCTTCAGGAGACGCGCGCGCGAACTGTTTACTTAATGTCAATGTATTCCTAGAACTCCACTGCAGTGGAACTTCTTAGCATACCGTTCATTGTCTATGTTTAAACATAAACAACAATATGTATTAACGTGAGCGTCACAATTTTGGCATGGTCCGGCCGTCATACCCGGCATTGTATTCGTAAAAGTAGAGACGGCTGTATGTTTTAATACAAGTGTCAGGGCAACGTTTGCCATGTATTCACAGGTGTACTCTGCTTAGATTTTGCTCCGATGCAAAACAAAGATGACTCGAAATATCTAATGGCGTCCGCCGGACGCGATACGTTGGTGAAAATCTGGGAGATTGGCTTCGAGATGCGTTCCGGGCTGGCACGTATCAACGTGCGGCTCTTGCACCGCGTGGAGGCGCACGGTGGGTCAGTGGAGTGCTTGCGGTGGGCGACTGCGGGCGGCGCGCAGCTTGCCACTTGTGGCGCAGATGGCTGGGCGCGCGTGTGGCGCCTTGCGCCGGGTGGAGACGTGCGACTGGTGGTAGCCGTGCCAACGGGCGGCGCAAGTGGCGCGGTCGGGGCGACGGCCGCGGCCATGCTGAGCACGTCACTGCTGGCCGTTGGCTCGTTGACGGGCGAGCTGGCAGTGTGGCGCGTGCCGTCTCCGCCCGGCGACGCCGACGAGGACGACGAACCGGAGCCGCGTATGTGGGGGCCGAATGACGTCTTGCGCTGGCTGCGCGACTACGTCACTCGTGTTCCAGGTGACGAACTGATACGACCGCGATTGACATAAACTCTAGGCAGCTGTGGTGCACCGGCTCACATCGATCGACAGATAAACACTGCTGGCAATAGGTTTAAAGTAAATGCATGTTGTCCAAAGATTCCGTGAGCGAACAAGGCAGCGGGGAGGCGCGTGGGGTTGCGAGCGTGGAGGCGGGACTGAACGGTACTCGGCTGATGCTGGAGCCACTGCCGGACTTGTTGCCCGACCTATTGGCGCTGCTACGACGACTGTGCCCCGGTATATATAAAATATTCAATATTTATTCTATAATGTTATTTATTTGCAATGAATAGGAAGTCCACTGAGCCGGTTACCACGCGTTTCCTCGATGTAAACCTTCTTAAAAAATAAATTTTATTTTCTGAAGCTCCGCTAGAATTGTGTTGCACAAGCAATTATTTTTATTCTTATAACTTTAGTTAAGATTTACAAATGTCCTTATGTATTATATATCATTCGATTACATATTTTTATTAAATGTATAATATATTTAAAAAAAAGTTACTTGCCGATGAGCATCACATTCGTGGAAATAATAATATAAAAACAAAACTTAAAGCAGGATCTGATTTGGAAAATTCGAAAGAAAATGAGCAGCTGTTGAAGCGACTCGAAGACGAAATCGAGTGGCTGCGGCGTGAGCCCCCTGCTCCCGAACTTGTGAGTACAGAACTAGCTTCCCATGCTAACCTCACGTCACACACCTCACTCCACGCCCCTTACGATGAGTTCCTCACAAAGTACCTCGCGTCATACATCTCACGCAGCGCGAGCCGCAGTGCGAACTTCACACCACGCATCTCAAGCTGCAACCCCTATTCTTTCATTTATATATGTGTGTTTATTTCTAACCTAACCACTTTAGGGTGTGGTTGAGCCTGAATATACAATACGAAAGACACAAGGGCTGTGAACAACGAATGCTTTATTAGAAGATTATCGTATGTTTGTTTTTTTGAACCAGCCTAATCCTTTACATGGTTTAAATCTGTGAATGTTTTCTGGTGGTGCGGCGGCAGGAGGCGCGCGCCCCGCACGCTCTACGCTGTCCGCTAACACACGCGCTGCTCCGCGAGCCCGTGCGCGCTGCTGACGGTTTCACTTACGAACGTACAAACATACTGGACTTTTTCTCCGTCAATGGTTAGTGGCTTGTATTTATTTTAATATAAAGTTGTTATTATAATATTACATATACGCTGGATTATAATTATTATATTAATTTAATAAGTAATACATAACAATACATTAACCAGAACCTAAAACATTAACAGAACTACAAACAGAGCATGCTTGAGAAATCTACCTGAAGCGGACTGATTGTTCTCAACTGATGAATATTTTGACGGGAATTTAGATGATGTGTGCGGGCATATCATAGGGTACATACATGTGTTTAAATTTTGCGTGGACAAACTCGCGAGCCAAATCAAGAAGGCAGCGTGTGACAGAAGCGGCCGTGTCGCCGCTGACTGGCCGGCGACTGCGCAGCGCGGAACTGTCGCCCAACTTCGCGCTGCGTCGGCAACTGCGCGACTTCCTGTACACGCCTCCCGCGACCGACGCGAGCGGACCCGAGCTGCCCCGAGCTGCCCCGAGCTGCCGCGAGCTGCCGCGAGCTGCCCCGAGCTGCCCCGAGCTGCCCCGATCTGCTCCGACCTGCTCCGAACTGATGCGAGCCGACTAGCAGTCCACCACAATAAAAATTGATTCACTTTTATATTACATTATATATTATGTTCACATTGAAAAAAAAATTATTTTCAATACTTTTGTCTTATATGCCAAAAGCTAGAGTTGTTCAATAAATAGGTATGTTTTTTTGCAAAATTAACATGTATTTAAAAAAAAAGCGTCTTGTCTTGACAGACAGACAGACAGACAGACGGACAACAAAGTAAACCTATAAGGGTTCCGTTTTTTCCTTTCGAGGTACGGAACAGTAAAAAAAGTATGATTTTATTTTCTTGTACAAGACTTCGCCAATGTATCTGTATAATGATTACCCTCATAATAAGTCTGTCTTTATTACATTACTCAGTCCGCTGGCACATCGATACAAGGTGGGTCTTGGCCTCCGACACAAGAAATCGCCAAAGTCTTGAGCCTTCTCCTGCTAGTCCATCCCTTGCAGCTCCCGCAGATCCAGCTCTACGGCGTCTCGCCAGCGGTACCAGGCTCGGACCGTTGGGTCTGTAATACATTGGTATCGAATAAAATAGTATAACAGCAATCAAACAATAATTAGGTTTTTTTTTAATATTTTTTTACTTCGATATTGATTTGTAAATTTTTTATATTTTCTATATACTGTTAATTTTGTTAAGTTGTTTGTATAGAAAAAGTAGACAATCATTTTGTTTTTCATAAAAACGAATTCTCTGTATAATATTTCCTGCAAATTCCAAGTGAACGGTTTCGGCAAAAGGATTCGCTGCCTACTTTCTGTATCTGTGGAGTATCTGTCGCAAAGTCTGTCGCTGACTTCGAACAACAAACTGTGCAGAGTTTGTTGTTCGAAGTCATTTTATTGTAAGCTACATGTAAAGTGTATGCGCACACAATGATATTGCATAGAAATGCCCTCCAATAAATGATTCAACGTGAGTCCTATAACTGTAATGAGAAGTCGCTACTATATCAACAATATCACGAGCAAGTATCTGCCTATATTTTAATTTAATTGATAAGGCAGAGAGGGCAAGGACGCGGACGTGATATGTGCATGTTCAGTCAGAACGGGCGGCATGAGCGTGAATACTAGTGGTATTGGTGGTATTAAGTCTTATGATAGGATTAAGCGTTATTAATTAGATTTTTAATTTATCGCAAGACAATTAGATTAGATAGTAATTTTTCAGTATAGAAACTTTTAACGTTACGGCAGAAGTTGCACCGACAGTGCATCCGACAGTTTATCAGCATGCCGTTGCGAAAGATGACATCTTTCGGCTTGCTGCTAGCGCTGGTGGGGGCGCGGCTAACGTGCGCCGACCTTTACCACCCCGACAGAGAGGCTCCTCGTGCCGCAGTAACACTTAATTCTAATCCAGCGGAGATGACCGCGAACTACTGGATGGATGAGGCGCAGGCCGCGATACGGGCGAGGAAAGCTCGCTTACGGGACGCCGCCGCAGAACACACCGCGCGTAACGTCGTCATGTTCCTCGGCGACGGCATGTCCGTCACTACGCTGGCGGCGGCGCGCACGCTGCTCGGTCAGCGCCAGGGCCGCACCGGGGAGGAGTCTCAACTCGCATTTGAAACATTTCCTACCGTTGGCTTGACTAAAGTAAATATACGAAATGAATAAATTATTCTATATATCGAGTGAAGACAATCTATAATATAATTTTTGTTTCAAGACTTATTGCGTGGACACACAAATTGCAGACTCCGCGTGCTCAGCGACAGCGTATCTATGTGGCGCCAAGGCCAACCGTGGCACATTGGGTCTGACGGCGGCCGTGCCGCGGCGGGACTGCGCCGCCGCTTCTGAGCCCTCAGCGCATCTCGACTCTATCGCCGCCTGGGCACTCGCCGATGGACGAGACGCAGGTTGTTTCCTATTACAACTTGTATTAGTTATTCTACTAATCGAATGAATTCATTAAAAAAATAATGAATATAGCATATATTTCGTATATTTAGAATTATTTTTGAAATACAAGTAAACATCCAGTTATGATAACAACAGTGGAGTTTGTAGTTGTGCTGCAAACGCCAGACGCTACCGTAAACACGACGCTAGCGCAGCGATAACGTGACTCTGACCGCCGGCAGGAATAGTGACGACGACAAGAGTGACGCACGCGTCTCCAGCGGCGACGTACGCCCGAGCCGCGAACCGCAACTGGGAAAACGATGGAAGCGTACGGAGTAATAATCAGGATCCGAATATCTGTAGAGACATTGCCCACCAACTTGTTCATTCTTATCCTGGAAATCAATTCAAGGTATCTGCTTTACTCGCCATCTTCTTAATGATAGGTTTGTACTATACATAATTCAAACAATAGATGCAACGCGGAGTAGACAACGCGAAGGCCGAGCGCGACTGATTTCACAAATATTTTACTAGACGGGATTTCACAGCAAACTGATTTTAATAATTGTAGACCGGCTCGTGATATGTCAGTTCGTGTGTGGCAGGAAATAAATCACAAGGAGGTATATTTTTTTTTCTATCCTGGTGAAGTCTGGTGGGTTGCTAGTTAATAAATAACATTATTTTCTAGGTAATTTTAGGCGGCGGTAGACGTGAATTTATACCTACTTCAAGTATTGACGAAGAAGGAACCCCCGGTCGTAGAACTGATGGACGTAATCTCATTGAAGAATGGCAAATAGATAAAATATCACGCAATGTAACGTATCAATATGTGTGGAATCGTAGCCAGCTGGCGAGCGCCGCGCGGAACATTCCTGACTATCTTTTAGGACTCTTCGAGGGGAGCCATTTGCAGTACAATATGCAAGCCGATGCGGCCTCGGAGCCAACGCTCAGTGAACTGACCGAGGTGGCAATTCGTTCGCTCAGCCGCAACGAAAAAGGGTTCTTCCTGTTCGTGGAGGGTGGGCGCATCGACCACGCGCACCATGCAAATCGGCCGCAGTTGGCGCTAGATGAGACGCTAGAGATGAGCGCAGCCGTGGCTCGCGCCGCCGAGCTGCTTTCCGACGACGACTCCTTGATCGTCGTGACGGCAGACCACGCTCACGTCATGACACTCAACGGGTACTCGCCGCGCGGCACCGACATCCTCGGGCCCTCCAACGACCGTGACGAGGCGGGCGTGCCCTACATGACGCTCTCGTATTCCAATGGACCCGGTTTTCGCTCGCACCATAATGTCACCAGACCTGATGTGACGACAGAATCCAATTTTAGTACGTATCACCGAATATTTTCGTCTGGAATTATTTCGACTGATAAAGTAAATAGGAACTTAATAATTATAGCGGCGTCTTTCTGTTTTTAGGAGCGTTATCTTGGAGGTCTCACGTGGACGTACCGCTCGCGTCGGAGACGCACGGCGGCGAGGACGTGGCGGTGTTTGCGCGCGGGCCGCAGCACGCCATGTTCGCGGGCCTGTATGAGCAGAGCCAGCTGCCGCACCTGATGGCCTACGCCGCCTGCATCGGCCCCGGCCTGCACGCCTGCAGCGCCGCCGCCCTTTGCTCCATTTCAATGCCTTTGTTAACCATAACATTTCTTCTTCTTTATAAATTATTAGCTGTGCCCGCGACTTCGTTTTAAATACTGTCTTTGGGTAGCATTTTATTTAGTTGGGCTACATATTTTACCAACACTTACAATACATAACGATAAAACATATTAAAGTCACAAAAAAAATTTACATAAACCTCATATATATGTACATAATCATCTCCTATTATTATTTTGCTCAATTGTAAAAATTACCCGATTACTTTGACATTTATAATATTAGTAAATGGTTGAAATTACTTCAGAAAATGTTAATAAATATAAGAGTAGTTTTAAAATAAAATGTTTTTAATCAATCCATAATAATGTGTTACTGTGGAAAACATTTATCTCCACAACAAACAATTTCTTTTCTTTTAAATTAACAAATCAAATCTTTCTTTTTTTTATCAATATCCACAATATGCAAAATGCGACTGCGTAGATGCTGTTCATTAATTAGAAAAATGGCTATTTCAAAAAAAAAAAAATTAAAGAAAAAATTCACGAGTTGGATGAGCACAAGGCAAATCTACAGTCCGCAGCAGCATTCAATAATGGCCCACTCGAACGGTGCAAAACCACGACCACACAGAACGCAGGCTTCGAGTAGAAGTATTTCCACTTTTTGTCGGGTGCAACTTCGAGCCCGAGTTTAATTTGTAATCTTCTTCTTACCTTTTTATTATGAGAGAAGGTAGTGTGGATATGGCTGGTTAGGGCAAGAGCGGGAAGTGAAAATTGTTGTAGTTTTTTCCATTTCCGAAAGGTTGAAAGTTAAATAAAATGTAGTCACATCTTTATGTGTATATTGCAAAATTATATACTTTATTGTAACAAATTAACTGAGAATCTTTCCTCATCGCTTTATCATATTGAGCAAAGCGATCGCTGTGAGTAGCGCCGGAGCCAAGAGATGCGTGGCGGCAGCGCTGCAAGCGTGCAGGCCAGGACCGATGCAGGCGGCGTAGGCCATCAGGTGCGGCAGCTGGCTCTGCTCATACAGCCCCGCGAACATGGCGTGCTGCGGCCCGCGCGCAAATACCGCCACGTCCTCGCCGCCGTGCGTCTCCGACGCGAGTGGCACGTCCACGTGGCTCATCCAATCGACTCGCCCTGGAAATTAGCATTATTGGAAATCCCGACATAGTTAGCCGTGTAACGGTTATATGTGTGAGCTGCAGCTACTTACTATAATTAGTCTCAGTGGTAACGTCGACTCGCGTGCCGTTGACGTGCGGCCTGAAGCCAGGCCCGTTGCTATAGGAGAGCGTCATGTAGGGCACGCCCGCCTCGTCGCGGTCGTTAGAGGGTCCCAGGATGTCGGTGCCGCGCGGCGAGTACCCGTTGAGCGTCATGACGTGAGCATGGTCTGCCGTCACGACGATCAGGGAGTCGTCCTCAGAGAGCAGCTCGGCGGCACGCGCCACAGCCGCGCTCATCTCCAACGTCTCGTCCAGCGCCAGCTCCACCAGGTTATCATGGTGGGCGTGGTCAATTCGCCCACCTTCCACGAACAGGAAAAAACCTTTTTCATTACGACTCAAGGAGCGAATCGCAATTTCAGTTAATTCAGCGAGAGTGGGTTCGGTGCGGTTGTCGGCCTCCAAGTTATACTGCATGTGACTTCCTTCGAATAGCCCCAGAAGGTAGTCGGGCAGGTCCTCGGCTGCGCTCAATAACTGCTCTCGATTCCACACGTACTGGTAGGTGACGTTGCGCCCCATTTTTTCTCGCTGCCACTCTTCTATCAAATTTCTGTCGTCGGTACGGCGGCCACGTGTACCCTCCTCGTCAACACTCGATGTAGGTAAAAATTCTCTTCGTCCACCACCCAAAACGACCTGTACATTATTATTATACATGATTTAAAACTCTATTGGATTAAATTAAAAATTGAAAGGATTGATACCTAAGTACTGATTCCTTGATAGCTTTAAATTTTTGTTTATGTACTCGTATATGTATACAATTTGTGAAAGCAACTTCACTGACTATATCTATAGCACTCTGGACAAGAATACGAATGGAACGTCTATTTTACGTTCCGAAATTGGTTTTTAGTTTCAGCAAAAAATGGACAAAATTGAATTGATACGCATTCTTTTACAATAAAATTCTAATTATTATAAGATCCGGTCGGAGTAGGGGGACAGCGCACATGTGAAAATGTAAGTGTTTACCTTTAGCTGATTACCAGGAAATGAATGTACGAGTTGATGGGCGATGTCCCGGCACAGCGCGGGATCCTGGCCGTCCTGGCGCACGTTGGCGTCGCTCTCCCAGTTGCGGTTGGCCGCGCGCGCATACACTCCGGCCGGCGAGGCGTGCGTCACTCGCGTCGTCGTCACAATACCTACCGAATTCATTTTAATATTAAAACTCAATCTTTATCAGTACGAATGGGACGCGATGTACAACTCAGAATCTAAACTTCTTTCACCATTGTGTTCATTTTATATTTTTTTTAGTATGTTGTGACAAAAGAGCAAGCGGCCTCTTGATATAGTTAAAAAAGCCAAATGCCCGCTGCCCATGCACATTATCAACAATTGTCGATCCCCTGCCTACTGTAGCAAAAAGTATGTAGGTCCCGACATTACCGAATCCAATTCCCCTTCGCATCTTATCCTTATCCTTATGGAATGAATTACGCGTACATGACAGTACCGACATGCGTACTCCTCAGAGGTAACGAGGTATTACTTCCATTTTATATCTTCTATGTGATCCTGGTATTTCGCCGGTCAAGCCCATTCGTGTAACAGCTGTTGTTAGCAATTATTAAAATCTTAAGCATCGTCACTATTTGATGTGCTGTGACGTACAACTGTAGCGGTAATTGAAATCGCTGGTAACTGTCTGTTTCTTTATTAAGAGTTTTTATTGATTCGCTAAAATTGTGATAAGCTAATCGAATTCCAATTTGCTTAGATTCTTATACCTAACTAAAAATATAGGGTGTTTAAGAACACGACTCTTTAGGAGAAGCCATAGTAGGGTGCTGCTAGTTAACGGCAGGAAAAATAAAGTCAGCGATGGGGTACCAGCGTCGCGGCCGGCGGCAAGCGCCCAGGCGGCGATGGATTCGAGGTGCGTTGCGGGCTCAGTGGCGGCGGCGCAGTCCCGTCTCGGCACGGCCGCCGTCAGGCCCAGCATGCCGTTGTTGTTCTTCACGCCGCACAGGTACGCCGTCGCAGTGCACGCAGAGTCCGCGATTTGGGAGTTCACGCAGTATGTCTATGGATAATAACTATAAACTGAGATATCGCTTTGTAAATACCATTCTCTGCTGGAATTATCAAAGTCAGTTTTAACAGTGGTAGAGCCCGCTATAACATCTTCCTGGCACAAACAGTAACAGCGGCCTGGCTCGCTCTCTGAAATACCACTACCACACAGAAGACAGGCGTGAAGTGGAAACAATTCCGCGTTTCGTCTGATGAGTGTGCGTACCGGAGGTCTTATTTAGTCCTCTTTCCCTTCCCACCCTTTTTCTTATAAGGAAACGATGGGAAGTGGAAGTAGACTCTTCGGATGAGAGGATGCATGGAGAGGGAAGATATTTTCTTTCTGTGCATCCTCTCCTCCGTCGATTAAAGGTAGGCAACGCATATGCAATTGCGTATGTCTATGGGCAACGATCACTTCGCTATTTCAGCGATTTGAGGTGGCCGCTCGCTCGTTTGCCACCTTATGACATAAAAAGAAAGTCATCATTATACCTAATAAGTATGCAAAAGTAAATTTTCGTCAACCATGTGAAAACTAATGAAAGTTTGACATCGTCTTAAGTATGAGCAATCAAAGCAAAACCATCACCATGATGATAGAAGTCACATTTTTGTATAACATCAAAGCTTTCTAGTTTTATTTACTAAGAATAACAAACTAGACTAAAGCTTCATTTATATTATTTGAGGTCATTATAAAATTACATGTATTATGTTTCATAATTACGACATTTTGTTTCTTGCTGTCTATAATATTAGAACTACAAAAAGAAACTTGCAAAAAAATTAAAGACCAAATCGCGCAAAACCCATCATTGCATTTATGCCCAAGCAACAGCTTGCGTTTTACTATACATATATAAAATTAACCTTGGTCAAGCCAACGGTAGGAAAAGTTTCAAATGCAAGTTGAGACTCCTCCCCGGTGCGGCCCTGGCGCTGACCGAGCAGCGTGCGCGCCGCCGCCAGCGTAGTGACGGACATGCCGTCGCCGAGGAACATGACGACGTTGCGCGCGGTGTGTTCTACGGCGGAGGCGCGCGCACCACGCTGACGTGCAAGAATACCCGCCTGCGCCTCCTGCACCCAGTGCTGTGCCGTCAGCTCGGCACGGTCGGGCAATGGTCGCACAGAGGGAACAGGCGCCGCGCGCTCGGGGTGGTAGCGGTCGTCTGCCGCGGCCGCCGCTAACGCCGTCAAGACTAGCACGGACCGAAAGTGCAGGTGCGACCGCATTGTAAAGGCTTTCCAACCCCACTGACTGACGATGATTAACTTTAGTAACTCTTATTACCATAGCTATTATCTAATCTAATCAAACAATATATACCTTTAATTTTATTAAAATGTCAAATATTTAATTTTACAATGTATGTACATATGAATACGTTTATAATCAGAAAGTCGACGACGCGTGTTTAATGCGATTCGAAATGTGACGCGGTTCTTGTCACGGTGGAAGAGATCAAGTAAGGTCTGGTGACAGTCTTTGCCGCCTGCATTCAATATTGGGTTAAAAGGGACAATGTCTTAAAATTCCTTTTAAAAAACCCTTCCGGTCGATGTCCCGTTCATTAAGTGGTAAAATCCTTGTGCCCAGGCTGCGCTCGCCTTGCAAACTATTTGTCAGATATAAATAAATTCTGTAAAAAGCAATTGTAATTAACATATTCTACAAAATTCTACTGATATTTACATTATATTCTACTTATAAACATTTGTTTAAAATTGAATAAAGCTTAAACGTGTAATTTTGTCGCATTTTCTGAAGCAAAAGTGGTTTTTGTGCGAAAACAATATAAAATAGTAAGATATGCCATCACTGACTTTTTTGTGGCTCTCGAGATGGCATTTCTATCAAATATTATTTTTATATAACGGTTAAGTCTAGATAAGAAAAAAAGGCAAATTTAAGGGAATCAAAAAAGGCTGTTTATTGATGTTATTCCGTGTCAGTGGAGCTTTATAATGACAAAATAATTTTTAAAATTGGTTCTGTAGTTTTTTTACTTTATTCGTTACAGCAAATTAATTAAAAAAAAACAAAATACTCGATTAATCGAAGCTGATAGTTGAAATAGCGCTATCTTTTGTCTGCGTTTGAAAAAAAGATTTAAATTTTTAATTTAATTCAAAGAAACTATAATAAACACCGTTAAAAAGATGTAGTAAAGAAAAAATGATCATACGGAGTGAGGATTGAAGTGGATAACTTTCAAACGTTACTCCTCGAAATCGATTCGGTGGTTTAGGCTTTACATACACAATAAGATATATGCGCGGGGAAAACATTATCATCTTTGTCAGTTGTCAGTAGGTAGCAGGTAAAAATCTTTCCCCTCTATGATATTATAAAACAAATATTTAACTAATGGCATATTTATTTTAGAATGCAGTATTTTTCTCTTTCTCTTTATTGTTTTAAAGACTTTCGTTCTTTTGAACATGTCAGTCCCATAACAAAGAATGCAGTCTTCTCATTGGTCCTTTGAGTACGGTCAGCAGGTCATTATCGGAGCCCGTAATGTAATATGTACAAGTAGGTATTTGTATGCACATGTATCTGATCCTCTGTGACCAGCCGCAACTTGAGCGCCGCAACTTGTTTCATATTTCATGACTTGTAAAGCTAATACTTTGCATGAGAACTCATTACAATATGTTAAACAGGTCAATACATGAAATTAAAAAAAATCCCATCCTATGCATACAAAGTTTTTGTAAAGCAATTAATAACTGTTATAATAATTAAAAATAACTATCTTAAACGAGGTATTCTGAAGAGAATGTTATAAAAATTCGAAACTTTTTTAATTCTTTAACTTAAATTTTACATCAATTTCGATAAAAATAAAAAAGCTATTGCTGTTAGAACCGCCGGAGCCAAGAGATGCGTGGCGGCAGCGCTGCAAGCGTGCAGGCCGGGGCCGATGCAGGCGGCGTAGGCCATCAGGTGCGGTAGCTGGCTCTGCTCATACAGCCCTGCGAACATGGCGTGCTGCGGCCCGCGCGCAAACACCGCCACGTCCTCGCCGCCGTGCGTCTCCGACTCGAGCGGTACGTCTACGTGGCTCATCCAATCGACTCGCCCTGGAAATTAGCATTATTGGAAATTCCGACATAGTTAACCGTGTAACGGTTATTAAATATGTGTGAGCTGCAGCTTCTTACTGTAATTAGTCTCAGTGGTAACGTCGACTCGCGTGCCGTTGACGTGCGGCCTGAAGCCAGGCCCGTTGCTATAGGAGAGCGTCATGTAGGGCACGCCCGCCTCGTCGCGGTCGTTAGAGGGCCCGAGGATGTCGGTGCCGCGCGGCGAGTACCCGTTGAGTGTCATGACGTGAGCATGGTCTGCCGTCACGACGATCAGGGAGTCGTCCTCAGAGAGCAGCTCGGCGGCACGCGCCACAGCCGCGCTCATCTCCAACGTCTCGTCCAGCGCCAGCTCTACCAGGTTATCATGGTGGGCGTGGTCGATTCGCCCACCTTCCACGAACAGGAAAAACCCTTTTCCATTACGACTCAACGAGCGAATCGCAACTTCTGTGAGTTCAGCGAGTGTCGGCTCTGTTGCAGAATCGGCTTCTAGATGGTACTGCAGGTGATCACCTTCGAACAATCCTAAGAGATACTCTGGCAAAGATTCTGCAACATTCATTAGTTGATTGCGGTTCCATACGTAACCGTAGGATACATTTCTCGCCCTCTTATCCGCTTGCCATTCTTCAATCAAATTACGGCCGTCCGTTCTTCTCCCTACAGTACCTTCCTCATCAACACTAGAAGTGGGCAAAAATTCTCGTCTTCCTCCACCCAAAATTACCTGTAAAGTTTAAGGGGCACTGTGCATCATTTTTCTAAAGTAAATACTAAATACTGAAGAGAGTTATTCAGGAGAAAAGTCCACATGTCCGCAATAACACAAATCTTACTTTAAAAAGATTTCCAGGATATGAATTCACCAGCTGTTGTGCAATGTCAGGACACAAGTTCGGATCCTGATTGTCTTTAAGAATTTCAGCATCATTTTCCCAATGACGGTTTGCAACTTTGGCGAATGCTCCAGCGGGCGAGGCGTGAGTAACTCGCGTCGTCGTCACTACACCTGTGAATATTAAAATAGTGTCTTTAAGGATAGCTATTGTTTTATTCTTACCGATTAATGTTCACAGATTCTGGAAATGTTCAATTTAATCTCTTCATAAATACCGGCATCTCGTCCGTCATCGAGAGCCCATGCCGCTATAGAGTTGAGGCGCGCTGCTTCTTGCAGCGAAGCTGCGCAATCGTAGCGCGGCACAGCCCCAGACAAGCCTATGGTGCCCCGGTTGGCTTTAACGCCGCACAAGTAAGCAGTGGCCGTGCAGGACGAATCAGCTATTTGTCCATTTATACAGTAGGTCTAGAATCAAATCCACACTATAGGCATAATCACATTCCAACAAAGCAAAAAACTATTTCAAAAACCTCGACAGTTAAAACCTTCGTTAATCCCACAGTAGGAAAAGTTTCAAATGCGAGTTGAGACTCTTCCCCGGTGCGGCCCTGGCGCTGTCCGAGCAGCGTGCGCGCCGCCGCCAGCGTAGTGATGGACATGCCGTCGCCGAGGAACATGACGATGTTACGCGCGGTGTGTTCTGCGGTGGAGGCGCGCGCGCCACGCTGGCGGGCACGGATGCCCGCCTGTGCTTCCTCTGTCCAGTGCTGCGCGGTGTACTCAGCCGCGTCGGGCGCCGCCACTTGCCGCGCCGCTGCGGCTCGCCATGAAGGTCTCTCGGGATGATATCTGTCGCCATTGCCTATAGCTATCAGGCAGACGATGTACCACAGTACTGTAGTCGAGTGCCACATGGTAAACCACGTTGTATTACAATGTCGACTCCTTTTGAAGTCACTTATTATGACATATAAATGATATCTAATCGTATGGAAACTGCGATGGACTTTATCAACAAAAAATAAATAACCATTTTATTACAGTCGCGATGTACACGCATGATAGATCCGTGTTCCATATGAATCTCAAGTCAATATGAAGATATGGCATCACGTGTTCTAAGATTGATGAAATATTATTGTGCGGTTTATTGTATTTTTAACTTGACAGCAGCAGCCATTTAACGTGGTTGTTTTATTCCAGTAGTATGTAAATAATTTAATGTTAGAAAAAGCATTAAAAAACAACAATATAACTTTAAAGGTTGTGTATTGTTTTTGTTTATAATTTCGACAAGCGTTGCGTCACTTGAATATACAGAATGAAGAATAGAGAATGTACAATATTAAATAGTTGTACACAAGTCACAATCGTGATTGGAAATCGATAGTTTTCCTATTATGACAACTTCCTTTATCTATTTATCATTTCATCGAGATATTATCAGAGCGACAAATGACAGGTGACAGGTGACAGGTGATAGGAGACAGGCAAGGGCGAGGGCGAGGGCGAGGGCGGGATGCTGCGCAGTTCCGCGTACTGAGACATCGCGACCACACTTAGGCAGGCGTTACATCTGAGTGGTTCGAGCCATGTTGCGGTTTAGGTTTTATTCATTTTGTATAATTTTGTGTGTGGTTACAATATGCCCTAGTTCAGGTAAATTAAGGCTGTTCATTTTATATTATATTTAAAACCATTACTTGATACATAATATGTAACAAACGCGAACATGTATAAATAATACCACTAGCTTTGAAACAACTCCGCCGCCCGCCACTCGCTTTATGAGAAATTACAAAAAACTTAATTACTAGCGTGTGTGCGCGTGTGTATTCTTCCGGATTCTATATCCTATGTCTCGCTTTGGCATAGATGTAGAACACATCTATGCCAAAGCAAGGTCACTTTAGCAGTTCTGGAGTTACCTTCTATCAAATATTCATCCATCCATCAGTCTAAACTGAATAAGAATTAACATTTGCTTTGATTTCGGGTTGCAGGGTCCGACGAATATCATAATGTTGGAAAGAACAAGCGACTTGAGGAGAAGGGTCCACGGGCCGCGGCCGAGGGGCCGGAGCGCACGGCGCAGTACTGGACGTCGGAGGCGCAGGAGGGGCTTCGGGTGCGCCGAGCGCGGCTGGCCGGTGCAGGCGGGGCGGGCAGCGGGCGGGCGCGCAACGTCGTCATGTTCCTCGGCGATGGCATGTCGTTGGCGACGCTAGCGGCGGCGCGCACACTGCTCGGCCAGCGTGAAGGGCGCACAGGAGAGGAGTCCCAGCTCTCTTTTGAACAATTTCCCACCGTAGGTCTCGCTAAGGTAAGTAAGATTGATCTTCACTTTATCAGATGATAAATCAGTAGAAATTCAATAATAAACAAGCCAATAAATATACCTAATAAGCTATTTGTGATTATTATATTTATATTTGTAACCTTTGAACTGCGAAATTATAAGCCAAAACGTAGGTACCTTTTTATAGAAAAACTTGATGTACTAAGAACGTAGTTACAATTATTGTCAAATTATTAAATTTTACTATTTTATAATATTTTACAAATTTTATGGAATGGAAGTACGCGGTATATAGATATATTGTATGAAGAAGTTGTGTCGGTGTTGTGCAGACGTACTGCGTGGACGCGCAAGTGGCGGATTCCGCGTGCTCGGCGACGGCGTACCTGTGCGGCGTCAAGGCCAACCTGGGCACGCTGGGTCTGACGGGCGCTGCACCGCGCGGAGTGTGCGACGTCGCCCCGCCTGCGCACCGCTTGAGCTCCATCGCCGCCTGGGCACTCAGCGACGGCAGGGACGCCGGTACTTTCTCCACAAATTTATTCATTTAATTCTACTTATTATTAATAAAGAATGAGAATTCCAGGGGTTCTTTATGAACAACATCTATGTATGGGGTCATATTTTTAGAAGTCTAAACAATGGTTTTTATTAATAAGCCTTTTCCAAGTTAGTGGTCTCTATTATATAAATATTGAAGTCGAGACCGATATCAAAAGGCGGTTGAAGCGATGGCGCCTTCTCGTTTCAGCTTTTACTAATTTTTTTACTGTCGAAATACATTAAAATTCTAAAGTTCCCTAAGTCTACATAATTGTATATAGGCATAGTTACGACGACGAGGGTGACGCACGCGTCGCCGGCGGGCGCGTACGCCCACAGCGCCGACCGCGACTGGGAGAGCGACGCCGACGTGAGCGCCGACTGCGAGAGGGCGAGCACGCGCGGCGCGAGAGGTGGCGATTTGCAGCGGGACATCGCGCACCAGCTCGTGCACTCCTACCCTGGCAACCGTTTCAAGGCAATTCATACATTTTTATTAGACAAGGACATCCGCACAGGCACATGAGATGTAGACGCCAGTCCAGTCGGCTTAAAAAAATATGAAGAGAGGAAAGTAAAGGTATTTGATGTAAAGTGCCTCGCGAGATTAACGAGTGCAGCCGACATCATTGTGCTAGCAGTCGTTGGTGAGGTCGCACTTCTCCTGTCAGCCGGCCCATTGGTGGATGAGCCATGTCTTGTGCGTGGCTCGGCCATAGCGTTATTATTACGAATATTTATTAAATAAATAAATCAGTTTTAATCACACAATCAATTTATCGCTTAGTATTGTCTAAAAATAAATTTGTTATTCATTTATTCAACTGGTGGAACTTGCACTTTTAATATAATCAAATTGCACCTTTATTTTTACGAACAACTTGGACGAAAAAATCTGAGAGCAGTTCGATATTTCCGAAAGTTGTTTGAGTGTTGAACGTTGCGAGATGACTTGGGAAGATGATATTATTAAATGAAAAAGTTATTATTTTATAGGTTATTCTGGGCGGAGGGAGGCGGGAGTTCCTGCCCGCCACGTTCACCGACGAGGAGGGTGCCCCCGGGCGGCGGCTCGATGGCGAGGACCTGATAGAGCAGTGGCGACAGGACAAGGTGTCTCGCAACGTAAGCCACCGCTACGTGTGGCAGCGCTCGCAGCTGATGGAGGCCGCCGCCGCGCCTCCCGACTACCTGCTCGGCCTGTTCGAGAGCAGCCACATGCAGTACAACATGCTCGCCAACAAGACCACGGAACCCACGCTCGCCGAGCTCACGGAGGTCGCCATCAAATCTCTCAGTAGAAACGAGAAAGGATTTTTCCTCTTCGTGGAGGGCGGGCGCATTGACCACGCGCACCACGACAACTTGGTGCAGCTGGCGTTGGACGAGACGCTGCAGCTGAGCGCGGCTGTGGCGCGCGCCGCCGAACTGCTGCCCGAGGAGGACTCGCTGCTCGTTGTGACGGCGGATCACGCACACGTCATGACATACAACGGGTACACGCGCCGTGGCGGCGATGTGCTCGGGCTCTCGGATGATCTGGGCGACGACGGTTTGCCTTACATGACGCTGTCGTATGCCAATGGCCCCGGCTACCGCGCGCCGGTAGACGACGGCGGCCGCAAGGACGTTACGCAGGATGACTATCGTGAGTACTAGAATGAACACGTATGCATATTTATTCGTAAAGATATTTTTTTCATAAAGGAAGGTGATCAAACAAGCAATCGACCACCTGACTTTGCTAAAATAGTGTGAAATGAACAAGAAACTTGTTGCAGTGAGTGAAATCCAAGCAATCGATATATAGGTTTAAATTATGTCGTTTGGTGTGTGGAACAGACTCGGCGGAATTTGTGGCGCCGGCCGGCGTACCGCTCGCGTCGGAGACGCATGGAGGCGAGGACGTGGCGGTGTTCGCGCGCGGGCCGCAGCACGCCATGTTCGCGGGGCTGTATGAACAGAGCCAGCTGCCGCACCTGATGGCCTACGCCGCCTGCATCGGCCCCGGCCTGCACGCCTGCGACTGAACCTCACCGCGATCCGAAGCACTATTTGCAATAAACCTTACGTTAACGTTCAAATGTATTATTTCTTGTAGTAGGTTTCCACTGTGCGAGCATCGCCGAACGGTGGTGAACCGAACTACACACGTTGGCATTAGTCTAGGACGACTCCGACCATCCCGACAACTTCCTTTAACCAAAAAATAAGACAGCCCGATTCACTGCAATCTGCTGATTTGCTGTGAGGCTTTAGATTTTTTAGTTGTAACCCGAAAAACTTTGCTTTTAGGAAACGCTATCTTATAACTTTAACTTCATTTCGTAAGTTAATATGGTAGCGGGCTGTAGCGCGGCGAGGGACCGGAACGCAATGCCAAGGGCACGCACACGAGCGACCTATGTTCGGGATCTACATCGCTGTAGGCAAATAAAATAATTTCAGCCGATAAGGCGACATCAGGCGAGCACGTCACGACGTCACACGACGTCATGGCGCTTCTGGCTTATCGATGCGATCCCGGGCTCGAACATTGATTAAGTATCGTTTATCTGATCGCCGGTGCCAATAATACTTACGTCGATACGATCTTATATCGATTCAATAGTTGTTAGCATGATATTAATTAACTATTAATACGGAGATAAGGCTGTAATCGGCGGTCGCATTATTGAAAGGATTTAAGACGATAAGTCTTACAGCCGAAGCCGGATGTATGCGGTACGTGAGGGCTCGTGCTCGTGTGGTCACACCGACGCCGCTTGCATCTGCCGGCCAGGTGCCTCGCGAAAATATGGCCCCCTGGCCTCAGCCGCGCTCGCGGCGCCTACAACACTTGTACCCATAGAGTTGTAGGTAGTACCTACGTCGAACCTTTGTAGTCCCGTAGGCTTTAATATAGGCGCTTATAATATTCA
>NW_013533657.1:47199-66135 GCF_000836235.2 Papilio xuthus
AAACGTTATTTGTAATCATCATTAATTTACGTCGTAAATGAGGGATTTACTTTGTAATCCCCTGATAGATCGCGCGATAGAGTTTCGACAGCGGCCGGCGGCCGGCGGTCGGCAACCGGCAGCCGACACTCGATAACACGACACAATAATAAAAATTATATATTATATTTGTAAAGGTTCGTATATTGTTGAAACTTTACAAAATTCAACTGTATGAGGCGCAAGTTCGGCCCCATATGGAATACTGCTCGCATCTCTGGGCGTGAGCACCCCAGTACCAGCTTCTTCCATTTGACCGCATACAACGGAGAGCGATTCGAATCGTCAACGACCGAGCTCTTACTGATCGGCTCGACACTCTGGCGCTGCGGAGGGACGTTAGTTCCCTCTGCATTTTCTACCGCATATACCACGGGGAGTGCTCTGAAGAATTGTTTGGAACGATTCCTGCCGCCGAGTTCCGTCATCGGACGACACGACAAACCGCCAGGTTCCATCCACACCACCTGGATGGCTGGCATTCCACAACGGTGCGATTCTCGCGCAACTTCTTGCCTCGCACAGCCGCGTTGTGGAACGGTCTGTCCTCGGCGGTATTTCCAAACCAATACGACTTAGGGTCCTTCAAGAAGCGAGCCTATCACCACCTCAAAGGCCGGCAACGCATCTGCGGTTCCTCTGGTATTGCTGATGTCCATGGGCGTCGTTGAACACTTCGGTGTTCCCGCTGCTCGTTTGCCCCCTTCTGTTATAACAAAAAATTTAAAATAACACGTATAAAGTATAAAAAATAAATAAATAATGAAATATAGATTGAGTAGTTGCACTACTTATTGCTACTGTTTCACAGTACTGTACACGAACACGTGCCCGCGTTGCTTTGGTGTATACGAACACGTGCCAACAGAAGTAGACCGCCATATAAAATATTACGATATTTTGCATTCCTAAAGCACCGATTGTTATCGCTTACCTTTTTTGAAACACATTTATCTTTAAAAACATTTATAGATTTATTATGATAGTGTGTTGACTTATGGACTTAGACGGTATATAGATTATATTACATGGACGTCGGCTTAGCGGCCGGCGAGGGCCGTAATCCCGCGCCGCGGCCTCTGCAACACTCTTTATTAGTTTATTTATAAGTGACGGTAAAAATTTACACCTAAGAATATTTGTGAGCTGCAATGCAAGTTATCCGAAGTGGAGAACAAAGCAAAAGAAGACGCTTCAACGTTGACAGAAATGGCGATTACGATACCGCAACCGGTGGGCTTGTAAATAAGTCAACGTCAACTGGCTATTATTTACGACAATATACGGTGACGTCTCCGCGTCACCAAAGTCATACATATTGTCATACATACAAACAGACAAACTGACAAAAAAGTTAATTTTTTCTATATGCTTTGTTACAGACCCGTTATTAGGTATAGTTGTCCTTACCCTTGTGCTGACGCTGACCAGTTACAGAGTTGTTATGTACATCTGTATGGATTATTGTATCCGCGTCGTGTGATACGATGCGATGCGATGCGATGCGATGCGATACGATGCGAGGCGAACGCGATAAGTCGACGGCGAATGGAGGACATAATTCCTGTGCTCCATATTGAGGTCGTAAACTTTGCAGAGCCTTTATGAATGCCGGGATAGCTTCGGGAAATTGAATTTTTAACTGAACGGATTTAATAACATCTGAAGAGGAAATTTTCTTATAATTCGTATCGTAAAAATCGATATAACATTTTTTTCTTAAGGATTGCAAGTATTAAATGTTTTAAGATGGCTTGTAAAACTCATGCATACAATTTTTATTTACACAATATTACTTTCTCTATAAATAATCTATGTACTACTTACGAGTAACATATTTCCACAAGGTCGCGACTGTTCACTGCAGCACTTTCAAAGTATGGAATTACACTTTTCACATTCGATTTCCCGCCAAAGAGGCCTTGTGAATGTGACTACTGACACAGTTAATTTTGTAGGTCGGCGTCGATAAGTTATATTCAGACATAATTCGGGAACAGAGGTCTCTCTTGCTGACGTAACAAAAAATCAAGGAAACAAATCTCTAGGGGTATCAAGGAACTCGCCTAAGCACTACGACGAAATCCCGGCATTCCCGGTGGTCCCTGCTCGCACCCCGCGCCCCGCGCTGCGCGCCCCGCACCCCTCGCCCCGGGTCCGCACCCCTCGCTGCACTCGCGGCGTCCCGGCGTCCCGGCGCTCCCACTCCCGGTCCCGGCCGCCAGTAGTCCTGCGTCCGCACGCCGCGCTCGTTGCCGCTGGCGCGTGTCTCCCGTGTCGTGGCACACTTTTGAGCGCGAAGTTTTCGTAAAGTGAGTTGCTTATTGTCCGTCGTAGGTGATTGAAAACAAGTGACAAGAGATGCAAAACGCAATCCTTTTTGTGATGACTGATGAGAAGAGTGTGCTTTGCGATGCGATACTGTGACAATAGCATAAAATGTATAAAAACGGTAAGAGTTCATAAAAGTTCAAATGACAGGTATTTCATCAATGAACAAATTTACTTACAACCTTACAATTTCTGTTTTTTTTTTAAATCTTGATATTGCATTGGTTTTTTTTTCGAACTGACAAGCGGAGAAACTTGTAAAGTAAAAACTTTGGCGCCCCGTTCCGCAACCCGCGCCCCGCACCCCGCGCCATGCTGTCGCTCCTAAACTTATCTGCTCTCAAAATACTTAGGTGAGCTAGCTATAAATTCCATCAGATCTCAACAAACGGTATGAAATTACGAAATTTGAAGCTGACCAGGTTAGGCAGAGTGGACAGACAAGGCCAGGCTGGGCAACATAGTCAGGCTGTGATGTTGGACAGCTTGTCAAGGGCGTCGCTAGGTGATAATCTATATTAGATTTAGAAAAGCTAGTTGTAGACATTCTTTTGTCTATTCCAAAAGGAATGCTTATCAACATGTGGCCAATTTTTTTATGAAAACTGACAAATAGTTTTTGAATTATTCATGTGGACTTGTAGGAATTGTAGAAATCACTTTTAGTATTTTGAAGTAACTTTTACATTTATTTGAAAAAAAAAAACGATTATCTACTCACACCGGGGCACAGTCAGTGTGGAGGACCACGAGAAACCCGAGCGAGAGGCCGCCGTGTGTGAGATGTCATCGTAATTAGATGAGTGTGAGATATCGTAGCTGCGCGGAAGATAATGTAGGAAGTACTGGACACAGATGGAGGAGATTATAGCAGCTCAGTATAGGATTCATGTCATCTACCCCTTGGCACACATCGAATTTCTTCTGATATATCGTATCGTTAAATTAACAGAGAACGCATTTTACATAAATAAAAAATTAACATTAAATAAGTAAGGTTTAAGGATTATATCAGACAGTTGGTATTGCCTGTTTGATGCTCGAGGTGGTAGCGCACCTTGGCGCTCGACCTTCAAGCGGCCGCGACCCTCGCGACATCCATCCATGTCTCGGCGTGCCTTATCTCTTAATCTGGCAGATTATGTTCGATCTGTTACATGCTGTCATCGTTATCGCGCTCGAACGAACCACTGACCTTGGGTATTCTCTGTATATCTAAAAAATATATCAATACTTAAATACATAAGTAATATATTACAGTAATAAATTCATTAAGCATTATTTTATCAGGCGCTGTGAACTCACACTTATGAAAGTCGCTGTGTCTTTATGTTTGCTTATGTCTTGAATTGTAGTCAGTAAACTACAAACCTGCCGCAATCGACACAGACGCTGAAACCCAAACTGACGATAAGAAATAATATTGCACGGGAACTGCATATTTTTTTGGGGTCAAAAAATATGACGTAGAAGGTTTACCAGACCGTTATATATTTGTTTTAAATTATATCCAACGATCAAAACATTCGCGTTTATAATCGGAATAAGTATTAAGAATTAAAAATGAATATTAAGATTAAAGTATTAATATTATCAAAAAAGAAAAAAGTAAAGGACAAAGAAAAATTTAAAAACATGTATTACATATATACATTGAAAGAGATTAAGAGATTGTATTGTTGTGTTGCTCGAGGCTGAACATTGGCAATGAGATGAGATGAGATGAGATGCGCAATGCTTTCTGACAAACGAATACATATGTAATTTGTTACAGCGCTTGTGTGGCGCCTAGTCGCCTCAGCTCCACACTGACGCGACAGCGGCACGACTGCGGCACGACTGCGGCGCGACTGCGGCGCGGTTGTAGTGCGACATGCGCGATGGCGGACGACAGCACCATTATCGAAGGCACCGTCAAGTTCCGCGACGGCAAGAAGGTCAGCCCGGCACTGCTACTGTCGCAATCGCGTGACGTCACCGTTGACCATCTCGCTCTAGTTAGCTCTAGTCTTGTGTTAAGATATGGTTCACGATACAAGTTGAAATATAGAATTTGAATTCACGAGCGTGACCGATGCCGAGTGGCCGGCAGAAATATTTACGACACGAGCCTTCGTAATGTCATCGGCAAAATATGTATGAGATTAAAATTTCACTTTACGGCAATGTGATTGTGTTGTGTTGTGTTGCAGTGGAAGTCGCGATGGTGCGTGATGCGGAAACTGTCGCCTGTAGCGGGTGAGTGTTGTTCTGTGCTGTGCTGTGTTGCTGTACGGTAGTGTGCGCGCCTCGCCCGGACTCGCTCCACACAATTATTGTTTATAATCAGTTGATTTATTTTATTTCACACATATTTACATAGTTCATTTTTCCTCTGCTCATCGACTTTTGCTTATTATTATACTATACAAAGTGTACACATGCCTGCTAAAAGCATTCTGCTCGGTGACGTTAATAATTACCATGTTAATTAATGAACGTGTGACGTATGCCAACAATCAACCCCCCTCCCCCACTCCACCCCACCCCACCCCCGCCACCTCCCGCCCCTCCTCCCGCGCAAATCGCGTTAATTAACAAAAGAAGCACAGCTACGTGCAGATTTAATGTTTAACAATAAAGTTACCGTTGGTATTCTCAGTCAAACATCTGCACAATAATGTAAGAGATAACAGTTTTGTCAGTGGAAGTGAACGGTCAGACAAGATCCAACATCGATATTATATACGAATACTGAGGTTGAGAATTTCAATAGCATTCCTTGTTAAACATAGAATGAGAGATAGGAAACAACTTGCTATATTAAACTTTGCATTACATAGACGTCGTCTTGGCTGTATGTTGTCAGTTTACATATTAATTATGGATTAATTTTACTAAGACTTTTTTCTTGCTATTTTCTTCGTCTATCTGATAATGTGATGCGGGGTGTAGCATTCGGGGGAAAAACCCGTCCGATACATTTATGACCATTTGCGAGGAAATAGTTCGTATCCTGCTACATACAAAATGTTTTAGTTTGCCGAAATAATTAACTCGTAGGTGCCGCCGGTACAAGTCGTGTCGTAAAGTATTAGATGAAGAAATATATAACTACTATATTATCACACTGGATTTCGACTGGAACTTGAAATAATAAATGTTGTCCTTCCTTTCATTCCCTCCTCCTCCGACAACAACAACAGAGATAATATCTGTTAATAGATGTGTCACTGCAGTCGGATTCTTCAGTTAAACATAATCTTTTCTCTATTTCATAATACCATGAAATATAAATAAAGAACATACAGACGAATTGGTAACCTCCTTCTTTTTGAAGTCGGTTAAAAACACAAGTGCTGGGTCACCTTAATGTTGTGTCGAGTGAGCGGAGTCGGTCCGTTCTCTTTGAATGTATTTATTAACGTAAGAATTCACTTTAATAGTTATGCATAAAATAGCGTGGGGAACTTAAAAGTTGTTTGGTAATTGCTGCCGTCCCCAGAGTACTCCCTTGCTGTAATATGAGGCAGTAGTGCACTCGTAGTGTTCGATGTCACCTCTCAATAAACGTAAATACATGTGTCGTGAGGTGTGAGGCTCCAATGCGACTTATAAGCATAGACAATATCAATGGAGTCGTGCTGGCAAAACTTTCTCGGCGTAGCAAAGTGCGGCGGTGGTCGGTGACGGCACAATGCTACAGGCTCGCTATCACCATGTTAAATTTCAATAATAATTTTAATAGCCGTTGGCTGGCATACATGAATGATCTATTCATCGGTTCACAACAGCTTGACTTTGTTTGTCGCTGCGGCTTGTTGGCTGCGGCGCGTCCTAGTAAAAAGAACGATAATGTGAGGGGTGCCGGGGCAGGGGGAAGAGGAGCCGCTTAAACGGGCATAAGCACTATTACCGCGGTGTTTGTATTGCTTCGTCGGCATGCGCCCACGCCCTCGCCGCCCCCTGCCGTGTTCTCACAGGGTCTTTTGAGACATATTACGTTACATGAGAAAGGAAATGCACATCCTTGTCAGTAGATTTTCAGACTTTGGAATACTTGAAAGTATACTTGTGTTTAATGTAAGCTCATGTTGCTAAAGCAAATTGTCTGAACTTACTCCCGCGTATAGAAAATGTCTTTATTAACATATTATGTATATAATAGAAGGGAAGATCCGATAACTTATCTGAGCTCTAAATGCGCAATTTGTAGCTTCTGTCTCGGGCGCGCCTGTATGCCGGCGCGGCCGCTTGCCTCATGTAATTGCTCCCCGAAGACTTCCCTTCCCGCGCCCACCGTTACCGCTGGTGTCTCTCCTAGCCCCCGTCGCAACCCCTGCCTCTGCCTTGACTCAAAAGATCTCCATGTTTTCTATTTGACAATCTACTTAGAAATAATTCCAAGCACAGTATTCTCCAGCAAACTGCAAACTAGAAAATCAAACTGAGTTATTCGTGTTTCGTTAAAAAAAAAGAAAAGTTACGTAGTTTATTTTTAAATCAAATTTGTAGAGATAAATTTTGCCGAGCAGCGGTTTTACTGTGACAATCTATAATAAAAATGATTAAAGTCGATGTGATGTGACGTGATGTATTCAGATGCTCAGCAACACAATGCGTGCGGCTGAAAGGACACCTCGCGGGGCGGCAGCTCGGCGGCGGCGGCTGAATAAAATTTCGAAATCGTCGCTCTGAAGAAATTAAATAGAAAGGCACCTATACAAAGTGAAATAGGAATTTGTGACGGCGCGGTTCGAACAAAACGGCTTTCGGCGACAACTCGCTCTGAATAACGACGTGGCGTAACGATGTAGCGACGCAGCGCTCGGGCGTCGTAGCATCGCGTAGTATCTACCTACGTAGGCGACGAGTGACGAGCGCCGAGTGTATCAGCGCGAGATTGCGCTGAATACTAAGCAGCGAGGATTGTTAGGTTGCGCGGCGGGGAGGTGAGGGGTTCGGTAGAGTCCTCTCTGTGCTACGTGACTGTCGCTATGAAATTCATTTTTGACAAATAGGTTCGATTTCCACATTAGTTTCCTTGTGTTAAAGGAGTGATTCGAAAATATATTTGGTACTATGAAGACAAACATTGTAATAACTGTGGCTACGACAGCTGCGACATTTTTAGGTATAAATTTGTAAGTAATTTAATAATTACATTTTCAATACTTTGTTTTGTCATTGTTTTATTAGTTATCGATTGTTCATCTAAAACTAACGCGACACGTAACAATTACCCCCAGTCTGTCCTTACATTTGAGTCATTAAGTAAGCAAATAGAGCAAGTTCTGAGCTGTTAGTTACAAATTGAGCTGGGCGCTGTCGGCCGCCGCCGGGATAAGTAACGGGCCGCTCAATTACCCTTCCCGCGCTTCGCCTAATCGTTAGATGTTACGCGTGAACCTTACTTATTTATAGTATGTTAATAATAGTTTTCTATGTTTCTATGCGGGTGATCACGACAATTGAGTTGACAACTTTTTGTTTTTTGCTATTCTTTGACCCTCTGTCGTTCTTTGTTCTTTGCCCACGTATCGCTGAGATTTAATTACAATATTGCAGTATGGAAGTTGTTGCCGATATACTTTTAGTGGCGACTGAACAAAGTTTCCTAATTTCTTTAAAAGATCCTCGGGCGACGGTTGTAGGGCATCCAGCGGTAATGATTTGCCGCAGGAACATTTACTTAATTCTAATTAATTTGCAAAGTATTCCAATTAAAGGGATTGTAATTGAGCATATGAGCGACGTTGATGGCTTTGTCGTCGGTCAAGCGAGGCAGACATCCGCGCGGCCGATGTTTTGCCCGCTTCGGCACGACCGACGCTGTGGACGGCGCGGCGGCGGGCGACAGTCGTACTTTGTTAATTAAAGCGTTCATCGAAACGCAAATTGCAGTGGCGGCGTGCGGCGTATAACGAGCGCCGCACTCGCCGCGCTGCACCACGCATTAATTGCACGACTCGGCGACGGCGCCGCTGCGTACAATTTTAAACCGTTCTCACTAATTTAAATTGAAAATGATCGCTTGTGGCTACGATTGAACCTCCCTCCACATTCTAACGAATCTAACTAAAGTTATTTATGACCTGCAATGAAGAGGGTTTTCGTTTGACGTGCAACGTCAACAAAGCTGTTGACAAGCGTCCACGCCTACGCTTACGCCTACTATGTAATATAAATGTAATAATAAGTATGAAATAAGGGAGCAAGCGAGCAGCGGTGACACCGAGATTATCAAAGACATCTATGGACATCCGCAATACCAGAGTAACTGCAGATGCGTTGTCGGCCTTTGCAAAGGTTATACGCTTGCTTCTCGAAGTAATCTATGTCGTCACGGTTTTGAAATACTGCCGAGACAGACCATTTTTTTGTCCGTTCCATTGTTATCTCCAGCAGCGTGGTACGATCATCTGTGAATTCAAGTCAGTGATTGTGACACACGGCCAGCCGGGCGAGGCTGGGCCTCTCGTTGTCAGTCGTGGTCCAGTTGAGTCCCAAATACTGCCACGGTTTAAGAAATAGTGTTCAGTAGTAGTAGTTAGAAAAAGTTATCAATAATGTGCTACATCGGTCGATAAATTATAGTTTGCTTAGTTGTTGATTTCGTTGACATGTGTCAACGACTCGCAGACGTAGTGTAAGCGGTTCGTGAAATGTGTGCAGACTGCGTGCAGCTGCAGCTGTATGGCGATGCACGCGCACGTTGGGCCGGCGCCACCAGCAAGGCAGCGCTCTCGCTGGACGGCTACTTGGGCTGCGAGGCGGGCTTCACCCTCGACAAGCACTCACACACGCTCGCGCTCGTGTGTCGCGACCACACCGCAGTACTGGCCTTCGAGACCCGGGAGCGCCTTATGCAATGGCAGGTTCGTGCGCGTCTTTTTCTGCCCTCTGGCGGTAAGGTGCTTTCCTCATAAATATACTTTTAGGGATACGAAACTACAAAACGTTAAGTGATCTCCGCCGGCCATGAACTTGTCACCGCACATCCGCTACCGCGACTGAAGAAGGGTAACAAGTAAATAAGAAGTAGAGCAAAGTAAAAGAATAGAGTTTTCTAAAGATCTATTTTTTGTATGTTTTTTTTTTCTTGAGACGAATAATTCCATAAATAGACAGTAAGTTAGGGCAAACCAGAGAGTTGTGTTAGTAGTGAAAGTTTGTAAGATGCGCAGGTGAAGCTGCAAGCGCACGTGGCCGGCGCGCGACAGTGGCTTGTGGTGGTGGCTCGCGGTAGCCGGCTGGCGGCGGGCCCGGCACGCCTGCTGCTGCGCGCACCGCATGCCGCGCTCGTGGCGGGTGTGCCTCCGCGCCTACTCGCCGTTTGGGAGCTTTCGCATCTCAGGTACTGCTAGCACCGAGCAGATCCTGCCAATAATTATGATTAACTCGAAGCACACCTTTATATGTGTGGTTACTCGGCAGGCGGTACGGCGCAGCGCAAGGTCGCTTCTGCCTGGAGGGCGGGGTGCGTTGCGGCCGCGGCGCCGGCCTGCACGTGCTAGTGACGGATCAGGCGGCGGAGATCGCGCGCGAGTTCGAATGTGCCTCTCGTGGGAATGTCTCTCCCACCAGATGGTTTGCTGTTTTTAAGAAAAATGAAGGTGCTTATAGTAAACTTATTACCTTGCTGATCGAATGGGACATGGTTTATTCTTGTTACATGCATATGCATATGTAAGAAAAGTAAATCAACTATTTACATTAAATAGTTGTTTAATTGAGCATTTATAACAACTAAATTACCCGGCGCAGGCGCGGAGAGTTCGAGGACGCAGCCGGCGCACGGGTCGGCGCCGAGCACGGCGCAGCGTGCGCGGCCGCCGGCAGACTTGCGTCTGTACGAGGAACCCTGTGCGGAGGACGCGGGTGCCGTATCACCGTACTGGCCCTCTGCGGAGCGCACTCACTATCAGGACATGGGGCTTGGGGACACGGTGTCGGTGAGCGATGCAGAGGGCACGGGGTGCGGTAGCGGCGCAGGGAGCGCGTGGGGCGGCGCGCAGCTGCAGCGTTGCCGGAGCTGCATGTGCAAGCTGGGCGCGATGTCGCGCTCCTCCACGGCCGCGCTTACACCGGGCGCTAAGCACTTCAGTCCCGCGTGGACTATGGACGCACTAAATGAAAATATTCAAAGTTATAATGTACAAAATGATAATGGTGTAGGTGATAATATAGAGAGTTGTGAAGCTTTGCCTGTTGTAAATAAGACTGAAGAAGTTTGCCGATGTTCGGATACGCCGCCCAGGAGACCGGCCAAGCAGACGGAGCTGGTGCTCGCTGTAAGCAGTGCGCCGCGCTGTGCCCGCTCGCGCAGCCATTCGCAACTCAGCGCGTTTACAGAGAAAATTGGGCCTTACGAAAATTACGATGTTCCGAAAGTCCCTTCAGCAGAGGTAAGATCTTTGTGTGGTATAATTCTTATAACTTGCATATAAATTTCTCTTAGGACGTGCTACCAAACCGATGAAGATAAAATTCCTGAACATTCACAATATAATGGACTCGGTAATCACCTTTCCACTCACGAAACATAGAAATGAAACTGTTTAGTTTTTAGTTGGGTACGAATCAAAACTAAATATCATATTTTAATCTCTTTATTTCAAACTCCGTGCTATCCAAGAAGTTCCAACGAGCCATGCGTCTCTCGTTGAGCTGTAGCTCGTGCATATAAAACATTATTTGTTAGCAGATCGATGGAGAGTACTACGACACACCTAAAAGACTCAAGGAATGTTTGAATCGGGAATTGTTTAAAATTACCAGAAGTTCCACTACTGACACTCTCGTGTTTAAGAAACCTTGCGGATGTTTACTCAAACTCGGGAAAAAGTCTAAAGAACCTACGATAGTAGATTGTGAAGAAAACTTTGAGGTGGCAAACTGTCCCTGCCGCAGAGTGACGGACTGGGCTCAGGCTTGGATTAGGTTACCGTACTGTAGGAGGGACACAAATGCAATCGAGAAACCTGCGCCAAATAAAGAAAATTCAGCGCCAAGTGACGGCCCTAACGCACTGTACGCTACAGTTGACTTATCACAAAAGACGAGAAGAAAATCTCAGCTTCAAGAATGCCCCCCTACCAACGAGCATCAGACATGCGATGCAGAAATAGACGATGGGCCGTTAGCCAATTACGAGAACTTAAGCTTCGCTTTATCTCTGGAACATTACGAAAACGCGAAAGATCTGCTGAGAAAAGTAGGAATAACCGAAAGCGAACTAGACGCGATCGGAGCTAACTTAAAACCCTTCTCTTTAGCCAAAATCAGCAAAAATAGCGTCTGTCTAAAGTGCGGACACCGTCGGAGCGACACGGGTTTAGTAGGGTCCTGCGGTGGGGCACAGAGCGGGGGCACCGACGAGTACCTCATGATGGAGCCCAGCAGCTTGGACAGCGACAGGTTGAGAGACCGCATGTTGGCCGCCGGATATACTCCGATGTCGCCCATAGGCAGCTTTGCGTTTCATACATTAAAATATCCAGTCAAAAGTTCGATTAATAGGCTGCTCGAGGAAAAATCGGCTAGCAATCCGGCTCTGTGCCCGGACAAGACGAACAACGTGTGCGCCGAGGAGTCCAGCGAAGGTCGCGCGTCCGGTGACGAGAAGGACGGACGGCGGAGAGCGCGCGGCCGTCGCTCCAGCTCCGTCGACTCGTCGCGGTTCCTCGAAGACGTCGAGGAGTTCGAAGGGAGCGTCGGAAGCGGGGGATCGGCGACATCGATGGAAACGTTAAGAGATTTGTCGGGCTCGCGTGCGCGGGCGGCGTGCGCGTGCACGGCGCGGGGTGCGGGAGCGCGGGGCGGGGCGCGGGGTGGCGCCGCGGCGGCTGGTGCACGCGACTCCTGCAGCTCCAACGACTCGGGTGTGTCGAGCTGGTCGCTGCGCTCGGCCGCGCCTCCGCCCGCCGCCCCGCCGCTGCCTCGCACCGCTCCGCATGCATCGGGGGAATCGCGAGGTATCTATGCATCTCTCTTCAATACAAACATAAATCAATGTTTGAATGTTTGTCCTCCATGCATTCTAACACTGTTGTTTGTGTCGCAGGCGTGACGGACGCGCACAGCACGTCGAGCGGCACGTCAGACATGTCTGACTATGCGGAGACGCTATCGCTGTGCTCCTCGCAGTCGTCCGGGGACGCGCCGGCTCCATCCGGGCCCTGGTGAGCTGTAACTCTATTCATCTTTTGATATAAATATTTTATACTGGTTTTTTAAAATACTCGTAAGAAATTTTTAATAAAATTTATAAAATAACAGTTTAACGACCTATTAAATGGAATGGTGGATGGTTCATACCACGTCACGAGCGTGAATTAATCTTAATCCCACTTGCGACGTCATAGTTGGTTCTACACCGCACTAGGTGAAGGTCGAGCCATTAGTTTATTTATATTGAGTGTATGTTCATATGTATGTATACGCGACGTAGAGTATCTGAGTGTGTCGTGTCGCAGTCCGCGGCGCGCCGCCAGCACGTTGCGGCCCCGCGCCGGCCGCGAGTACCGCCCGCTGGGCCCGCTCGCGCCCGCCGCGCTGCTGCCCCGCCACCACCGCGCCCCGGCAGCTCCCGGCTCGCACCTGGACGCACAACGAACTGCCGCTAACAAACTATACTAAGCAATAATCAGTAACAATCCTGAACATATATGTACATTATATTTATTAATGTTTACACTTCTCAGTTTCCTTAAAAAAATCTCTTTAAAAGTATGAATTATTACACTAATCTTTAATATTTTATAGGACATGTGTTTCCCCCTGTATACTATTTGAGATCGATTTATGTGTTTTATATAATATATATATGTGTGTGTGCTGAGTGAGTAGTCAAGCCGCAGAGTCATCGGTCGGTCTCGTGCGATCCGTCCATTCACACTTCCAATGACTTCGCCGACTCGCAGCGGACGCGACGTCTTCATTTCCCCTTGCATTCTCCGGACGCCGCCGGTTGTCCTACATTTGTCTCATTTCCAAAAATTTAATAAACTTTTCTAGTTATTTAAATCTTGTTATAAAATATATATGACTGAACTTTACATTTGTAAATAAACCTCGTCGCCCGTTGACATTAAAATATTACTTGATTTTGTTGAATAATATAATGAATGTACGCATAACATTTTATTGATGAAAAAATGTTACAACGATGAAGATGATCAAATTGAAACTGAAAACAAAACGAATTAAGAGACAGGTTATTCTAATAATATGTTAGTGAACGCGACGTAACCAATACGTTACAAGCCATCGAATATTCTTAGTTGTCTAGTCATTTCAATAAGTTACTTTAATTAAAAGCGTTCTATTATGTAAATATATTTAGCAGGAAATGTGAATTACGTCAACGATAGCAAAAGCAGTATAATATTGTATTTAAGTACTTAAAATAATATCGTCTTTATTTTGCAAGGAGGATATTATGATATTCAGAGTTTATCTGAAATACTGTAAAGTCGCGCGCTCGCTCGGAGCCCGGCCCGCGGCATGGCCGGCGTCAGCCCAGCGTCGCGTCGGCGGCGAGTGTATGTGTGCCCGGCACGAGGCCGCGCGCGCGACAGGTTGTGTCACTTTCACTATACAATTGACGATGTGATTATTGAACTAATGTTAATGAGCTCGAATTTTCCAAATAAAACATCTTGAACAAATGTCACCTTTGTTTCATTCCACACCGATACCGATGCAAGGAGCTGGGCTGTGCATGTGACGTCACCGTGTTGTAAATGCGCCGCCGTTGAGGAGCTGCACATTATAAAATAATTCCCATGAAAGGCTGCGGAGGAGACAAATCTAAAGTCATATCGTCTTATCAAACTCAACAACCTGCGGTGAGAGTGGACCGGATCAGACACGGGCACGGCCCTTGCTGCCGGCTTAGCAAATTCAAATATCGTACAAAAATCACCAAATTGAAGTTATTTCATGTTGAGTGCGTTGTATAATACATTCGGTACAGTTAAAGATACCTGCTACATTATACCATAGTTAGCAATTCTATTCTAACTAGTCTTAAATCTTTAAAATGATGTTTATTTTAAATACTAATAGAAAGTTATATTTTAATTGAAGTTTAAAAAACCCCTTTATGTTATTACTGCTTTATATCTATCACAGGACAAAAGCTGTACGAACCTCCCCCCCCCCCCCCCCAACCCCCGGAAACCCCGAACCCTGTAGGCCGCGCTAACGATCCCCCGCCCCTTTCGTCTTCGAGTGGCTTTCACTTGTGCATTACATCTGCATGAAACTTCATTTGGTGTATGAGTCGAGTGAATGGCTCGAGTTAAATGTGCCTCCTTTAGTTAAAATGATACTATTTATGAATTGCATATAGGTGTTATGAATGCTGGGACTTTTAACTTTTCATGCGGACGTTTAATTTCAGCTTTATTTTTTTATACTGATTGTTCAAAATAAAAGCATCGTTCTCTTCACTTAATGTTTATTATAGAATTATGATGATAACTTAACAAAACATATATACAACACACTACGATTTCACAAATATAATTAATTAGGACAACACACTATTGTCTGCTCATTGTTACTCACTCGTTTTACACACTGAAAAAAAAAACAAAACACACTCGATAAAATAGAGAAATAAAATATCACGGCGCCACTGTGTGCCAGTAACCTTTTACCTTTTTAGTGGCGCCCTCTGACGTAATACAATCGAATTACGCTTAGACATCCCGCCCACCAAAGGACGTAGTCCTTTCAAACTCTATACAAACTCAAAATCTCTTACACTGAATACTATACACTGCTACCGCCCACCATGGCAATCTATGCTTAAGTAACAATAACACATTAAAATTATAAAAGACAAAACTCGACTCTATAAAAGAAGAAATATGAATGATAAGATAGCACTAAACTCTATACAATAAGAAAGATCAATATAAAATAACTCTAGACTCTATATAAAAGAAATAATTGAAAGAAAATTAAAACACACGTACACACACAATGAAATTAAGAATTTACACTACTCCGTATCTGAATTAGCACTCAGGTAGGACAAGGATGATGAATTAAGAAAAGATTCGATTTGCCTCAAGATGATCATTAGCTCCTCAAAGGTAAGTGTAGAATCTCAGATTCTACACTTACTCTTTTCAGATGCACTATTGTTGTGCGAACATCAGCTTCTCTAAATACTCCTCCGAAGTTCGGTTCGTGCGGAGGATGGTACCTCCATGCTGTTTCCTCGTCTGCTAGAAGATGCTGAAGTTCGTCAGGTAATTTAGATTTAGCTCGGTAAGACGTTTCTCCTCGTTCTCTAGACGCGCTGTCAGCCGGGTTCTGATGTATACCCACGTGTCTCCACTGCTCTCGTTCCAGCTTGGTAAGTATCTCAGATGTTCTATTGCGTAACCATCTCGGTATGTATATCTTCTCTAGTTTAAGTAAGTCATCTTTGACTTGTTGCCACTCGTGTAATAGTTGTGGGGTGATCTTCTCATCCCATGATAAATTTATTCTCCACAGGTTTTGTTTAAAACTCCTCGCTCTGACCCCAATAGATGCTATGCAGTTCATTGGGTTGTAAAGACGCGCTATTTCAGACAGCTTTCTTTTAGTTACATCCTCTCGATTCTCCTTATTTTTAGGTAGTTGCAAGTGATACTCAAATTCATCGTTGGTCTTGTTCCAGGTAATATCTAATGTCTTGATGTTATTATTATACTTGAAATGTAATAACTGATTATTTCTTTTATTCTTTTTACAGATGTGTTCCACTTCGCTGTTGCTGCACCATTTTCGAAGTTCAAAACCACCTGCTCTCATTAAAGTATTCATTTGATGATATTTGTCTATAGTTTGCTCTGTTGTTTTACATCCGGTAAGTAAATCGTCCATATAGTAATCTCGTAGTGTAATTTGTGCTGCTAAGGGATAATCTGGTTGCTCATCTCTTAATAGTTGTTGCAGACACTTCACGGCTAAGTAAGGTGCACAAGATGTTTCAAAGGTAAGTCTCAGTAGTTGGTAATGTTGAAGAGGTTCTTCTGTATTTGATCTCCACAGTATCCTTTGGAAATCTGTCTTGCTCGTTGACAACTTGACGATACATTTTAAATAACTCTGCAACGATACAAATTCTATGGTATCTCCATCTCATTAGAATACGACGTAGATCACTTTGTAGTGTAGGTCCGACGAGAATATTGTCATTTAAAGACACGTCGTTCACTCCTTTGCTCGATGCGTCGAACTCCACTCTTACTTGCGTAGTCGGTTTTACCTCTCTGATCACTCCTTGGTATGGCAGATAAACGTCGTAAGCATTTCGAAAGTCTCCCTCCTCAGTCGTTTCTTCATAAATTTCTTTGCATTGCATTTTCTCTCTCGACTTTCTCCTTTTGATAGTTTCAGGTTCTCCTTCTGTCTCCCAAAATTGTTTTAAAAGCTCATCTTCCTTTACTTGTATATGCATGCTGATAATATTTCTATTTTCTTGTACTAACTCATTTTTGATTTTTCCAGATAATATCCAGCCCAATTGCGTGTTTTGTGCAACTGGTCCAGATGACTTCGAATGTTTCAGAAGACCATCTAGTAGAATTTCTCCGTAGACTTCAGCACCCAGAATAATATCAATCCGTCCAGGTGTACTGTAGGTAGGGTCAGCCAAAGGTAAGTTGGTGATCTCTGGCCAATCATGTATAGATGAGTCTCTGCATGGTATAAACGAAGTTAATCTCTTCAATACGAATGCATTGACTTGGATGGAAAACTCAGGATTGTGTAAAGATAAGATCTCAAAAGAAGCCATACTCTTTGTTTGTGTTTGACCTTCTCCGACTCCTGATATAAGACTGTTCACTGAAACTCGCTTTAACTTCAGGACTTGTGCTGTGGCTTCTGTTATGAATGACGCTTCAGATCCTTGGTCAATCAAAGCTCGAACGATTTGTATGTGACCCGTAGGTGATTTGATTTTGACCATAGCTGTGGCCAGTAATACTCTACTCAGTTGTCTCTCATTGGTAAAATGTGCTACAATTTTTCTCTCAGGTTGTTGGCTTAGCTCTTGAACTTCAGGGGATGTATTCTCATGATTTGAATATACCTCTGCAGTTGATCTCTCTTCACGGTTAGATGTTCTCTCATAATGCAGTAGTGTATGATGTCGTCGAGCACAACGACGACAGCTCGTAGTTGAATAGCAACTCCTCACGTTATGATTAGGTGATAAGCAATTGAAGCACAAATGATTTGATTGCACGTACTCAGTTCTCTTCTCTGGGGTTTGTGCTGCAAATTGCTTACACTGATATAATAAGTGTTGTCCTGAACATATTACACATGTGTACTCTCTCTTCTCCTCTTCCACTGATGAATGAAATGATCTCTGTTTTGTAGTTTGTCTCGTAGTGTTGTTGTATTGTGTTGTGTTAGCTCCTCTACAGTTGTAATGATTTGATGACTCCAACATTTCTAATGTTCTAAATCTCGTCTCGATAAATCTCTTCAGCTCCTCCCAGGTAGGTAAAGAATCTGCTTCACCGTCTGAATGTACTCGGCTCACCTCTAACTCCCATAGCTTTCTTGTCTCTGCATCTACTCTTGTGACTACTAAATAAATTATGATAGCGTCCCATGCACTCGTATCTATTTCCAAATTTTGTAATGATTTTAAACAGGATGATGTTGTATCTAAAAGTTGTTTTAAAGCAGCGGGCGACTCACTTGTTACATTCTTCTGGGAAAATAAACGTTTCATAACTTCATTAGTATTAAAGCGCTTATTGTTGTATCGTCGAACCAGCTGGCTCCACGCCTCGTTATAATTTACATCGGTTGTTGATAGATTTTTAAGTAGTATTTCAGCTTCTCCAGATAAGCAGCTCTTCAGATAATGTAGTTTTTGAGCAGCGGTTAGTGTAGCATTTGTATGAATTAACGACACAAACATATCAAAGAAAGTTTGCCAACTTTCGTATCCACAAGAAAATGTTGGCAAATGAATTGTTGGTAATCTCACGTCACTAGATGTCGCCACAGTATTGGGTTGGTTATTAGATGCGCTCACACATGAAGTCGGCTGGTAAATCTGCAGATCATCTTTTAATTTGATTTTATAGGTCTCGTAGATGTCCTCAAACTCTGAATACATATCTTCGGCAAAATAGCTAAGTTTCAATTTCTCAGATTTATCTACAGCGGCAACAATCTCGTTATGAATACTCAAGAATGACTCCCACAGTTTATCTAACGCCTCTATTTTCGTTTCAATATAGTTCACAGTAAGCCGATCTTTGGGCGATTTTTTGTAATTAATCTGCGCTTTACTAACCCGCTCAAATAACTCCTCTTGACGTCGCAGACACACTTTTAATGCTTCAGACATTTTTAAATGTTCAATGTTCTCGTAACACAATCACAATATTAATATATTCACTATAGTTCAATTACTCTTCTCCCGGGTTTCGGCACCAAACTTTTGTTCAAAATAAAAGCATCGTTCTCTTCACTTAATGTTTATTATAGAATTATGATGATAACTTAACAAAACATATATACAACACACTACGATTTCACAAATATAATTAA
>NW_013533657.1:66172-80575 GCF_000836235.2 Papilio xuthus
GTGGCTTTCACTTGTGCAGCACATCTGCATGAAACTTCATTTGGTGTATGAGTCGAGTGAATGGCTCGAGTTAAATGTGCCTCCTTTAGTTAAAATGATACTATTTATGAATTGCATCTAGGTATTATGAATCCTGGGACTTTTAACTTTTCATGCGGACGTTAATTTCAGCTTTATTTTTTTATACTGATTGCAACATTATCTATATCCGAGTGTGAAAAGAGGTTCGTTAGGTAACGTCATACATACAAACTATGTATATTATTTGTGCTGTAACACCGCACGGGTATGAGTCGCTGTGACGGACGCCAACATTCGCCATGCCCTGTCGTTTTGCGCTCGAACCTGTGGCGACCTCTGACGGTATGACTGTACTTATGCAACATACCGTCGTTTGTGTACAAGCTTGTGTCTTATAATGATGAATTGTTTATTTTGACGACGTCGTAAATAATAACGTTTACTTGTGCAAGTGGGTTGCCGGCGCCGGCGTCGAGCGCTCGTTAATCAGTTTATGGATCCGTCATTACATTGGTTATTTCAGCTCGGCTCGCCCGAATCCCAACTGGCCGACGGCGACGCCAGGGGCTGTTACACATGAACGAAAGGATTGTTTTATAAAATGCGTGTGAGCAATCTGATGCAAGTTTGTATTTTATTTAATCACAGCAGTAAGAGTTGATACTGACTTTTGTCCACCGGGTCTATAGCCCTAACCGACACGTGTAATGTCAAAGATCATTTTATAGTGCCGATTAAAAAAAACCTACAAACACATGAATACAAAAGAGATCGATATTGTAATGTACCAAGCTGGGAATATTTGTAAAGAAATCTCCTCTTTGTGTTCAATTTTACAATCAGTCCTGGAAGTAAAGAAGTTCAACAAATCATATTTAAGTCAATAAAGTATTTGTAATTGCAAAATGCAAAAACACATTACAAATGTAGAGAAATAGGCGAGGATCTCATGGACAGATGCCTGAGGCCTAATTTATAATTAACAAATTTTTACTTCATTAAACGCAAGTTTTGTTTAAACAAACTTTGTTGGAGTTATTTTATCACAAACTGTACTTAATGAGATGAAACTTGGCCGGAGAGAAACTTTCCACAAACAAGTGAAAATTAAAGAAACCGTTACAGTAATTAAAAGCCGGAAAAAGTTTGTTTAACTTTGTCAAAAAAAAAACATGTTAAGTGACTAAATTTTGGTGAAGGGAAACAAATAAGTAATAATGAAAAAACATTTATCATTTATGTAGTGTCGCCCGCGCCTCCTCCCGTCGAGCTAGAGAAACTATTAATTGCCCATACACGCTGTTGCAGGCATTTTGGAGTTATGTGAAAACAAACATAAATCTAAATTTTGGCTTAAATATGAACCTAACGAGTATTTTATTTGAATCTCTTTTAGAAGTAGATGATTTAATGAATGTCCTCTTACACTCTTCCTAGGAATATGATTGTTTGTCTTCTACAAGCATTCTTTTATTTTTTTAAAGTATCGGACAAATTGTTTTATAATCATTCAAACTTCTACCAGATTTCTCGACTACGCTAATATCAGCACCAAACGAACTGGCTTACTGAAGTAAACAAAATGAGCAAGAACTTTTTAATTTCCTGTCTGAAATATTTTACGTACGTCTTTGTTTTGTAATCTGAATAAGTAATTTGGCGCGATTGTTCCGCCCTTGTTCCGCACCGCTCGAAACAAACTTGTTTGCAATGAAAATTATGAAATCGTAAAGTCGCAGAATGTCTCACAATTGATTCATTATCCGCCGCCAAAGGATTTCACAATTTCAGTTTCAGTATAATTATTTACGGGGGACATTTAAAAAGCAGCTTTTAACTTGGTTACAAAGAAACTTTGAGCACTTTTTTTATATGTGTTAAAGCGGCCGCCTGAATACACCAAAATAATGAAGCCAACGGTGCCTACAGACATTAGCAATTACAGATATGTTGCCTAGCTTTTATCAATGTAGGAAGGAACGCGCAGAGAGAGAATATTTCCCCTTCTATGCGACTCATCAGACGAACCCCGGAATTGCTTCCATTTGACATCTGTCTTCTGTGTGGTCGTGGTAGTGAGTTGGCCCATTCATGCAACATATGTTTTAATTGCTGTTGTAAATATTAAGTTTTGTTCTCAAAAAGGCAAAGAAAAAAGTCACTTAGATGAGAACAATATCGCACAATATGACATAGTCCCCGTTTTAATTATTAATTTACTTTTTAATGCAATAATAATAAGTCAAGTACATTGCAGTGAAAAAGTTATGTTGGCGAGCTAAAAGCTAACATTCGTGCAGTGAGCAGTTGGCGCGGCGCGGCGCGGCGACTGAGTGGAGAGAAAAGTTTTATTTGATTTAGTGGTGAGGGCGGAGTGAGGGCGTGCGCAATGATCTAAGATAATCGTCTTTGCTCTTAAGCCGCGGAGTTGCTTAAATGAAAAAGCATTTTTCAGGAACCGGGAAAGTATTTTCAGGAAATAAGCGTTCGGAATATAAGCTTATATTGAAATTGCTGTTCACCTTCAACTACTTTATCTTTGTTTAAGTAATCTTGGAGTGTACTTTTGATATCGATAATTCTGAATACCAATTATGTATTATGAATTGTTGTATTAAAATAATATCGGGTAAATGAATCGTATGCCTATTTAAGTATGTAGTAACATATTTAATTTTTCGGTTCATTATATTATTTTTTGTTCTGAGGAACTCGAATGTCGTAAAAAGCCACGTGCTGAGAAAGACATTGGTTAAGGCGTGTGTCTAGCAGTGGACAGATATAGGCCGATTGTATTATTTACGGGATATAATACGTTTAATACTTCATTTAAAACTATTTCCCATGATGAATAGTGCTAATGGAGCGTCAAGTCGCCGTCGTCGGTCAGGTCGAGCGGCGCCAGGCGCGCACGGTGGCGCAAGGAAACTGGGCCAGAGCTCTCCAAATAACTTCGCTAAAGCTCTTTGAGGCCAAACGAAGTATTGGGCAGAGTAATAAAATTCGTGGTCGGTATTATTACGATATGTTTTAACATAATGTTATCAATGTGAATGTGATAATAAAATAATCGTACTCCTAGACTTCTTGAACTGTAAGAAAAGCCGCGGTGTTTTAATTTCAATATTCACTGTGCACTTTGTGTCGGCGATACACAAACATTATGTTATGTATATTTAAGCGTGTGCTCGTACAATAAGTAAAGCTGATTTCCCGGCGGCCGGCAAACTTCCGGCGCTCCTATATACCTACATGGACGGATTTACAAAAACAATAATGGACGTACTTCATTGTATGTATATGTATGTATGTATTGTTGTACATATAAGTACTTCCGGTCACACACACACACACACACACACACTCATTTATTCATAAATTACAACATAATCGAATGTACTTAAATAGATAAATGAAAACCAGATCAAATGCATGTAAACATTTGAGACTTGAGTTTGTTCGAGCGAGCCTCGCGTCTGCACTTGATTTTAATTAACACGAATTTGTGCTTCCTTTTTATTTTTCGTGTTGATAATTTGATAATTTTAATTAAGTGATAATTTTAATTGCCTTTACTTTAAGTACTTACGTGTTTGATTCACGTTAAAGGGTAACGAGTTCATACAATTTCTACCAAATTAATCTGTATAATAATTATAATGGAAAGTAATTATAACATAATGTTAAATATATGATATTTAATCTAGTCGCAGTCGTTCTCTCTTATGAATCCTGGCAGCGCTATATGTATGTCGTGTCCGCTATCATCTCACTGTACTCACTAACACTTAAACTTACTATATACTTATATTGTGGATAATTTAATAAAGTAGCGAAGTAGAAGAACACTAAAGTGTAACCCTAAGTGTGACACAGTTACGTCAGGTTTCAGTCAGGCAAGGTCCCGCAAGACTAGCGAATTGAGATGACGCCTCGTCGCGATCATGCTTGTTGAATGCTTGTATGAATTTTAAGAAAATGTCCTTGACTTAAATAAATATCAAGCGAATGCTGCGAAAACAAATTGAGGTAATTTCTCTCTTTGTATGCGGATGCTAATGTTATATCTTGTCGTAACTTTTCGTAACAGTTTCTGTTAGTACAGAGCTACGGAGCAAAAGAAAATATACTTCACTAGCATTCCCCTTAATCTTCTTTCATTTAATGACTTATATACATCTGCTTTATAAAGCTCTCTGTTATCAGTGTGCGCCCACTTCAAGTTTGCGGTCAAAGATTAAGACCCCGAGATGTCTGGCTGAGTGCGGACGGAGGAGAGACGATCGTGCATATCGCGACACGCGGCCGCAGTTGCGGAATCTGTTTGTAAACCTCTAAAGTATTTTCACGAACAAACTATTATAATTAAATTAATTAGAGCTCAAAGGCTAGGCTCCTCGCCCCTCGTCCTGCTCCCCACGCCACGCCAACAGCAGTTCATAAAAACATTCGTGACGTGCGACGGCCTTTTGCATTTAAATTAATAAAATAGTATTGAAATTATATTGTGCATTAGAGTTACAATTAGCTGAAGCTGAAAGGTGTCAGGCAGATTTAGTCTCTGGCCTGTTACACCTTGACCAGGTCACATTGAATACAAAACCAAATACACGTTGAAACAAAAAAAATTGAAAAGAACGTCTTGTTTCGGATTTAGAGTCTGTTACATTGTAGCAGCACGTACTTGTGGCAGCTTACTGTGTATATATTAAATCATTAGTCAATATTTACGCAAAGTTCTTCAAATGTGAAGCCAAGTCTGTATAAAATAACACAAATCAGAAATGTTTACAAGAACATGAGCGCTCGCTTTCTGCAAGGACGTAAAACATTATCGCGATTGATTCGCGTAGGGTCACATGTTACATTTTATTTATTTGGGTTGTCGTTTGCTTCGCTTTTAATAATATTTACTCTGGGAAATGTTTTATTACAAAATGGTCTGTTTTATATTTCTATGATGTATGTACATATGTATGTATGTATGTATGTATATAGTTCTTATGCTACGTACCAGTAATATCGGTAGTATGAGATTTAAAGTCCTACTGACTTAACATGCCTTCAAGAAAATACAACATTGTTCCAACATTTCAAAGCAGTACAAGTGAAATTACTTCCGTTTGAGTTCACTCAGTCACACAGTTTATTTTATTATCTATATTTTGAACGCTATCATATCAACAAGTTTACTTTTTTAATATTATCATCATCGTTAGTTACTATTGAGAACGAGAGGTGGTCCATGCGCGGCGAGCACTCCTCCCCCTCTCCCCCTCCCCATACTCATTGCTGCAATTTTTTTTAACTTTGAAAAGGATGAGCAAAAAGTGTGAGGTAATGTTTTTAACTTGAGCTTGTGAATGTTTACATTTAAATATTCCTTTTGAAGTATCATACCGAGTCGTAATTTAATTCACGAGCTCTCCGAATTTATTTCAATAAATTACGAGGAGGGGTCGCTGGATGTCGCTGTGATCACACCCGCACGCTCCGACACAAAGGTCGTGCTGTGATAGTATTATTACTACACATGTTGCAAAATACATACATCTTATTAGACAAATTGTAATCGATTATTGTGATTATAAAAAAATATTAAGATAGAAGAAATGTAATCGTCATGTTTGTGTGATAAGAGCAAAGTAAATAGCGATGTAATGTGTCAGTCGGATTCGACATGACATCCCCAAACTCACACAAACTTTAACAAGTCCCCCGGATAAAGTAAGTGTGAGAGATAAACTAAGTCCCGAGTTACGTTAACTTCAAGTGAGATTTAAAGTTCCACTCGGAGACATTAATGTGGGACACAAAACGTTAACGATTCTCAGATTAACTTCATACTAAAGTGTAAAACAATACTTGTTTCTGATTTTATTATTACTAAACTATAATTAACAGGAACCAAATTATAAAGTTCACTAAAATTAAAATAAATAATAATGGTGCAACTTGTTGTGAATCAAGACGTCGTATTTTTTATTACTTTTATCTGATGACATTCAAAAATAAAATCGCAAACAAAACAATAGGAGCCGTGCAATTCACCCTTCGGATATTTTAAGACTCCAAATCCTGCGGGATTTATATCTTTTTGTTGTGCGCTTGTGATCGATTCCGTCTTGTTGAGGGCGGTCCCCCCGCCGCCCCCGCCGCCCCCGCACCCTCTCGCCTTGCAGATTATCTCGCCGAGCGGGCGCTTTGAACAATTTCGATATCTGACCCGAACCGCCTCAGACCTTTTTAAACTTTACATTTGATTAGTTTTTGCAATTTAAATTCTTCTGTCGAATTCAATGTTACATTTCGATAACTTTAATCATTACCCTTACTTTATATAAATGAATACAAACATTGCTAGTATTTAGTTATTTGAATATTATTAAATTTAGTGAGTGTCCAGCAGTAATGTAGAGGTGGCATGATGATGCGCTCACTTCGCACTGGTTAGTCGCTCCTAATGCGATCAGATCAGTTGCTCCGCGCGATTGATATAAACTGCTATCGCCGCACACAGATAACTACATCGGCAACTGAATATTTAGCGCATGTCTTCCACTTCTAAGTGTGATGTTAACAACTTTTTGTGCACTCTGTTCTGACATCATCGATACTATGGTTTTATTAATTATTGTCGGTTTAACTACTAAACTAAAAATAAACTACGTAAATGTTTTTTCGTAACCACGAAGTGTATTAAGCTTCAGCACAAGGCTCACTGTGATACTGACTGGAGGCAGCGCCACACAGTGAGGCGGGCAGGGCTGGCTGGCACTCGCAGTGAGCAGCGAGACCTCTACAGATATCATGCAGGACGGTTGTTAATCAAAACGACTGGCGTTTTTGTACGTTTGTACAATTTACCGCTCGCATAACACAACAACACTCACTCGGACACACAGTTTTTTGTTGTACAGAATTTAATAAACGTGTATACATATCCTCTTCTCTTTTATTACAATTGTTTTATATATATTGTTTCATACAATAACAAGTTAATGAAATTTATTCAAAGTAAAACAAGTGTTTCATTTGTAAATACAAAGCATTATTTTCAAGGAAAACAGCGTTAGTTTTCCGCAACTTCTGTCTCTCTCGCAACTCGTAAGTTACGGCAAGTGTAGAATCCGTAACATTTAAACACCTTTTTTCTCTCCAAAGTTTTATAAATAAAATTAACAGTCGCATTACAAATAAAAAGAAATAAGCAACAAAACTTTACGTTGTTTATAAAAATATAACAACAGTCTAAGGAAGTAATGCAGTTTCCATCTAACTAATCAGATTATCAGATCAGATAGCAAAAGATCTTATTATTATTATTCTTCATTTTTTAATTTGATAATTTTCAATAGTGCTGGATTACTGATCAAACTGCTGTCAATATGTGACGTCATTATTTTTTAAAAATGATTGTAGTAAATCAATTAAATAATTAAAATAACGAGGGTCAGCCCTGTGGCACCTCCCCTGCATGTCTCACATGACACGTGGGCAATGCAAGGTATGTCAAACATGTTGCACACATGTCACAAAGCACGCAAGTTATATGCTATGTCCGAGTATTAACACCGCAACCGTAACATCTATACAGCTAATAAACAATCTAAGATGTCTTCTACGGACCTGTTTTCTTTATTAATTTATGATAAAAAGTTGATATCCACACTTCAGTAGTGGAATAAAATGTATGGTGGCGGTGAGTGACTGCTCGGCTCACAGTTTCATCCGACTGGACAAGCAGGAGCCGGACAAATCAGTTGTGCGGGACGCCGGCGCCGGCGGCCCCTCTCCTTGTCTACGTACATCTAACTAATTTGTCAGAGACAAGGTAATACTCGCGCTATATCACTAGCTTTACCTATGTCTCCTGTCTCATGTCGCCTGTCGCTTGTCACCGCCTGCAAGCTCCGACTGACAACTAACTAAACACCGCATTGCTTGCACATTGTCTGGCACATTAATTATTGTCTTTAATTTTAATTTAAGTATCAAGTCTGTTCGAACACGGCACTGTTACATATATATACACTTTGGTTTGCTATCTCTCGTTTAGCTCCGGACACATAGCAATTCAACATAAGACTTGTACCTGTTATGTTAAGTACATATACAACTATGAAATTCAATTATTATTTACATAAGCTACATATTATAACATAGATGACACAGAAGATACATGAAGCGTTGTTGAGCAACATTTTGTATGTACGCAGTTAATATTTAAATAGAGTCACGTCCCGCGTCGCCCCCGCTCTTACTCTTCTAATTACCCGGCGATACATACATACATACATACAGACGAGCCGGCGGTCGCTATCTCTGTGCTCATTTTAACAATAGTACGTGCCTTTCCAAATTACAAAAATGTAGAACAAAACGCATCTCATTTAATATTGTTAACGTAAACATTAAATGAAATAATTAATTATTATTTATATTAAAAGCCGACGAAATCAAGGCTGATGATATTAAGTTTAATAATTAATTATCAGTTCCATGTTTTTAATTAATTTTTATGGAATTATCATTCTGTTAAGTTATTCATGTAGCATTTCTCTCTTCATACACAAGTGTAAGGACGCAAGTAAAGACGAGATAGTATTTTGTCTTAGTGTTACCATAAAACACCTATATAAAAGGTCTTAAGGGATTTTAAAAGCGATTGCGATGTGCTGGCCGGGTCGCGGGGGCGCAGCGCGGATGTGCGCCCTCAGCTCTGCGCCGTCGCTGACGCGTGCCATTTTAATTAATAGTGCGAGTTGCACGCTCTCGTGTCACTGTGTAGAATTTTACAAATTGCACGAGTAAAAAATCTCTCTCTTATTAATTTTACAAATTGTAAACAATGTCACGCCACTTTACACCCCATCGGTGTTGGCCATAAATATCATCTATTCTACGCCATATCTTAGATACTAAAAATGTTGTCATTTGACGTGTATCAATCTGAAAGCATCATCGCTTACTGGCTTTAAAAAACAATGACACATATAGAAATCAAATTTATAAACTGTACCATTGTTTCCATAAAAGATTTTAATAAAGCACAACGTCAGTCAATAATACTGTTTGCTTCGTACACAAAGAAACGATTTCATTAATTCAAATTCATCATTAACATTTCCATCTGTAAGATTGCACGGGATCTGTTGAGTCGGCGCTCGTTTGACACAATCTCGCGATCATTTCATTATTCTGATGGCGAGCTGAGACTCTCCAATATTCTATTGGTATGTTTTTGTTTTCATTTAGAATTCATTGTCTTCAACTTGTCAAATATCTACAAATTTCGATAAAATGACAACATTTTCAATTTTAATGGAAATTTTTCTTTGTGCTATGTGCTTTCTATATGGCCAACTTTTATGGCTTTAGTAAATATTTTTTCACTCAATATGATTGTAGGCTTTAAATGCAATTAGCGTTCCGCGACTAACTGTTGCTTTGGGTTTCCACTGGCGAGACACCTGTTTAAAACACATTGTTCCTGTGACATCAAATGACGCTCAGTCACAAAGCGACCGCAGCGTTGAGTAAAAACTTTATCCTTCATAAGGTTTAATTACACATTCTTTAGTTCAGCGCGCGCTCCGTGCGTTCGTTGACAAAGCGTTTTAAACTTTAGTGTAACAGCTTTGTAGTGGAATGCTTGGCATTTATAAAAAATAAGGACCATATGCGAACAAAAGTGAACAAAAGTGAAAACACGTTTAATAACAAAGTGTATATGTATGTGTGTATGATCATTTTAAATCTTAAAACATTGATACGTCATTTGAATATTTTTTGATAATCAATGACCGATTTCCTGAATTCGTCCTCCTTCTTTTGTCTCTTTTTTCTCTGTTGATATTATCAGGTCATTAGAAGTTATAATATTTTTTTTCTGAAAGTGAAATAATTAGTGGTATATAAAGTATATAAAGTATTATTTGTTTTGTCGCAATTAATATATAATTGTGCAGGCTCCAGTTGTGACTGTGACACGTCGCCGACACAAAAGAATATAAATAGTTTTCACGAAACTTTGATAAATTGCAAGCGAGGCTTTGATAAATGCGGCCACTTCCATTGGCGGAGACTTTACATTGCAAGAACTGGATGATGGATTGAGTTCGAATCTGACATTTTTTTATTATTTTCCACCACCGCAAAGTGCTGGGAAATATTCAAGATGAAAGAGATAAATAATAGCAAGAATAATCAATCGTAAGATTCTTTACAATCTCTGTCTGTTATACATTTTGAAAGATAATATCTGGTTATTTAGAAGTTAGCTTGGTTTTTAACGGTTAAAATGAAGTTGTTACTTTGTGTTTAGTGCGGTGAGGATATTGTAGTGAAACAAAAGTCGTATCCGCTTCATTAGTTGGTATTAGTCGACAGCGGCAGTGCGCGTGCAATTTGTTTTGCAAAGCCGACGCTAAGGCGCTCGGAGCCCCCCCGCGCCCTCCGCCCGACTCACGTGAGCCTGTAACAAGACGTCATCATTAGCACGCCTGCAGAGGGCAGACGATACGGGGATCTGCACCAAATGTTACCTTATTTACTAAAAGTGTACGAAAAAAATTGCCGCTTTTCGCTTGTTTTTGTCAAAATCAAATGTTAGTGTCGTCGTAACATGTAAACTGATTTGATAAAGGAAGAGTTATTTTTGTATACGTCAGTGTAATGTGTAGTGAGGAGAGGGCGACATCTGCTCGTGTAATGTAACAAATGAACGTCGCTTGTACTAGTGGAGTAAAGCATGTCGTTGTCATAGCAACTGCACACACTTAGCACAGATTTGTGACTTCAACACAATTTATCATGTAATATTTACTTATATCTTCAAGTTTGTTTTAATAATAATATCATATTGTTACATCAACTTTTTTGCAATTTAAAACCAATACTAAAGTTTCGTGTATTAAAAGTATATAAATAAAAAACAAAATCGTCTAGTTCAGTCTTCATTGAAGATTTCTTTCCGTACAATTTAATCGGTAATCGGCGTCGATTTCCGAGCTTTACGTTGCATTAGAGTTGCGCCTCTGAGTCCGCGTATTCATTGCACTAATCCTACAGGATAGGGCAGACAGAGGCCGACGCAATTTCACAACAATTTCACGTGAGGTCTGCAGCAGCGCGCAGGGGAGGACCCAGACATACTGTGCCTTCTACTGTACTGACTGAGACCCCGCCCCTCCTCACTGTATGCGTTTAATTTTTCTACCAAACTTATACTTCTATTTTACCTAATGAAACTTTTTTTTAAAAATCTGTTATATTGTTTTATATACATACATTAATACAAATCCCCAATCTTTGTAACATAAATATTTATTATTTCAAGCTCACTTTTAATATTTAAAAATCTGGATGACCGAATCTGAAGCTTTGCTTGGTATTTTTTTTAATTGTGTTTTTTGTAAATTATATTTAAGTACGAATTACTAATAAAATGACCGATAGAAAAAGTTAACTTTATGTTTAAGTTGATTATCGATAAAAGACTACTAAAATGACATTTTCTAAAAATGATTCCTAGCTAGATCGATACATCGCCCCCGAAACCCCCTATATACTAAATTTTATGAAAATCGTTGGAGCCGATTCCGAGATTCCAATTATATATAAATATATATACAAGAATTGCTCATTTAAAATATATTAGATATATTTACATACATTATATAATGACTTAGTATTTCTATGCATTTTGTAATTTTTTATAACGCCAATAAGTTCGAGCACTATCCTGTATAAATGTAGTGATCAATCTGCTCGCAGTGCTCGCTGTGCTGGTTGCGGTGGTGGCGGTGGCGGTGGTGGCGTCGCACTGAGTCCCCCCCGCCATTCTGATACATGGACATGAGTCGTGCATTCGTTTCATCGGATTTGTTTAGGAAACTGATCATTATTCTTTCTCCGGAACACCGCCCCCCCCACCGCTCCCCCGCCCTCCCCACACACCGCACACCACCATCCTGCTATAAAACGCTCCACTGTCAAAAAGATTATTATATTATAGAAAGATAATTTTGAAAATACATATGTATATGTGAAAGACATAGTTAAATATTTTAAAAAAGCTGGTTGGCGGCAGTTCGCAGTTCGCAGTTCTCTTATTTATTGAGATATCAAGTTTTGTCAATTGTTTTTGTGCATTACTGTTTCAAGTGCTCCGAGTGTATGTATTTGTGTGTATTAAAGTGTTATAAATAAATAAATAACGTTACAAAAAAATTATATCTTGAACAATTTGAAGAACGACACGATATCCATTAACAAAATGTTAGCGAGTAAACGCAATAAAGTTTTAGGTTGACTTCAATGGCCGATATTTCATTTTAGTACAAATAGTGTGTCCGAACTTTTCCGTAGCCTACATTCACCATTGTGTTCGCTTGGCACAAGGCCCAGCGCCCAGCGCCCAGCGCCCAGGCCCCGGCGCCCACTGACCCGACAACTTAACGCTCCATTAGTGCTATTACCATTCATCATGCGAACTCACTTCACTTCTACATTGAGTCTAATAAATTTAAATTCTTTTCTCATTTGGCCGCTTTGTAAATTAAAACTAAAATTATTTTACTCGAATCAACGGTTGCAGTTTCTGTACATATACTTTTTTGTTTAATTATCCAAAAATAATATCTGATACGATAATAAATACTCTATTCAAAGTCACCATTTAACACAAACATATGTATGCATTAAATAACAGCAGCAAGAGCCGCCGCACCTCTCCGCCATTGTGCCGGCTACGACGCGAGCTGCCGACGGCCGCCGACTGGGGTGAATTTAATAAAGGCCGTGCAGGACACAGGAAAGGACGAGGCACAAAGCCAGTTTGTGTAGAGCGAAGCTTGAGCTCTGTAATTTGCACATTGTTGCGATAAAGAAAGACGAGCGCCCAATTTTTAATTTAGACTCGAAGTGGACTGAGACCCGAAAGTACTAACGAACAAAATAAGAGTTGAGTAAATTACGCTTCAGTATAGAGGCAGTAGGAGCGAAGACAGCAACAGATTCACTATCTCTACATTAACAACACTACCACTCGCTTTGTGTGTCGTGTTGCTTGCAGCGAGGAAATAGCAAAGGTGTAGCTCATTAAGTCGTTTGCTTATGCGGCTTACTTGTAGGGAGATTGTGGTGAGGGGTGCGGGGGGGGGATGAGGAGGAGCACCGGAGCTATTTTCTTAGTGTAATGGATACGCAAAGACCTGGTCGCCTTCACTCTGCGTCGTCAACGTGGAACGTCGAGTGTGGCGGAGTACACTTTGTGCAATAACAACTGCCTCTAAAATTCAGATACGTCCAGCGCTGCAAGCTAACCGCCAACACGCCGTTCATATTAGTAATTCGGTTATAATGTTCGTGTATTTATTGAAGAGTTTCATTTTAAGATGTGCTAAAACCGAGGTCATAATATGAATGCTGTAAAATATATGTTAAAAAACCCCCGATAGAACATTTTTTCATTTTCATTTCATACGAGAGTTTAAAAACAGACAGACGTAAATAAAGAACGCCTTCGAGTGAAGCAGACACATAATTATCGGTGCCGCATCGTGACGTCACAACAACGACGTCACGCGATACGAGAAGGTTTGTTTCTTCACGGCATCGATTGATAGTTGCAGAGAAGGTTAAAACTTTACAATAGAGCATTAAAAAGCTGTGTTAAGTAAAATTAACTTGTGAAACAAACACATTTACTATGTGCAAGTGCATGGCAGATATTTTCTCTTAGAGCTTTGGATAGTTTAGTAAATTTAACAGCAGAACTCATATAAAGCGGTAAATATAATTCTACTACAGTGTGGAAGGAGCGGGGGTGGGGGGAGCGAGGGGCGGGAGGGAGACGGGGACGGAACGGGAACGACCTAAATGAGTTGTTGTACAAAGGCGATTATGGGCTTTGCAAGTTGTTTGTACGTATTTGCAAGTCCCCGTGAGCCAACTTGTGCTGAGATTTCCTCTTAATATGTCTATAAGTTACAACATGCACTAAAATTAAACGCAAATTCTGTATGACAACATGAAATAATAACTTGCAAATACTTTTAATATATTAAGTACTTTATTAAAAGTAATAGAAATATCTATAAAAAAACCCTTTAAGTAAAACACTTGAGAACGGTTCAGTGAAAAGTATAAAGAAAAATAAACTGAATAGAACACTCCTAAAATTGTTGAACGACACGAGGGGATTCTACAATTGTCATTATGTGATGTGCGTACTTATGTACATATGTAGACATGTAATATGAGATCGAGTGAACTATTATAACAAAACGACAGGTTAATTTGTAAACGGTTAATAAAACAAAGCAACGGAGCATAGGATTCCAATTAAAAGCATTTTCACTGCGGAGTGGAGCGGGG
>NW_013533657.1:80600-89080 GCF_000836235.2 Papilio xuthus
GGGGGGGGGGGGGGGGGGGGCGGCGGGTGCGAGGGGCGCGGGCGTCACTATGTGCACCAAAACTTAATTTTACTTGATTTTAAGTTTTAATTATAATATATTTTTTGCACAATTATTGTGTACGATCACAAAGAGACACGCGGCTGCGGCACGTGTTGTGCAGATTATAACGTCACATATTCGCCGCGACGTGACACGCTGTCATCGATGACGTGACGCAGCGTGTTGCCGCGGCTTGCGGCGAGTGGAGCGAGTCAATTCGACCTAAATACTACCTTACGTTCAAGTATATTCATACTTTTAATCCTGTAGGTATGAAGAAATAAACAGTCACTGACTACTGAGAACCTCCTCCTTTTTGTCAAAACTGTTGTCAAATGAGTTTCCGTTGCAATGTGGTATTTTACAATTAAACATGACTCACTTGTCATCGGATCGTTGTCGGTTTACAATGTACAAAGTGACTTGTTACGACAACAGGAAGCGGTAGTCGTTAAATTCTTACGTTAAAATGCACGTCGCCGCCGCGGCCCGCGGTGTCGGGCTCATGATATAAACACATAACACTGATAGCGTTCATTGCTTTCTTTTTAATCAAAGGGAACTTCTAAATCTCGTAAACATTCAATGAATTTATTAACTAAAATAAATCAATCAAACTGCAAAGTTAAGGATTGTTTTTGACTTCACATTGTAATTGTAGTTAGGTAAATGAAACCTTTCCTACTTTTTCTTTTTTAAAAACAATGTCTGATGAGAGAGCAAAATTGAGCGGAATACTGCAAGGATATATAAGGTAACAACTCCCGAGGTAATCGGAATAACAAAATGTAAAATGTAAAAATATGATTGTGCACTTATGGTGTTTCTATTCAAATATGTACATAGTTACGTATTTACAAACAAGTTATTGTTATTATAGTGAAGCAAAATGTGGAATAAATAAGTTGGTTAACAATCAAACTTCTAAGATCAGTCCTCGGAAGGCTTTTCAACAAGTTGTGCAAGTTTTACTTCGACGCCGAAACCGACTCGAAGAATGAAAAGTTGCAACTTGTTACAAGTTAGTTGTGAGAGCAGAGGCCGCGGGCACCAGCCAGGTGCATCGCTGAATTTATGTTACAAATATCCTGTTATGTTTCAAAAAGAAATATAAATTCACAGCAAATGCATTTAATTATTATAAAAATAGGACTTATTATTTTCGTTTATCTCTGTCAAAATGTAATTCATATAAACAAAATACGTACAGATTCAAATAAGTTTTTGATATATTCGTTATAAATGTGTTTGTTCCCGAGGTAATCACCAGACAGCGCTCTCAATCACAAACTCCATTTATTTTAAAGTGAAACAATCAGTCCGTCAATATTCACAATAGTTTTATTGCGTCCCGCGGGATTGTTGCGTGCTCTGCCCACTGTTGTTGTTTTATAATATCATATTACAGGCTTGTTTGATAACATAACTTTAATGAGCACGTATGATTTTAGTGTAAATGGTTGTCGATAATCGATTTATTTCTGCTGCGGAGTTAAAGTTGAATGTAATTTGTGTTCTCAATATGTATATGTAAATGGCTAGGAATTCGTCAGGTAGAGCTACGCGCTGTAAAGCTCAGCTGTATCATCGTGGTGGCGAGCGATACCTCCTCATTCGACGAAGTTGTTTGGTTTTCATAAGCTGTGGCCGAAGTGAACTGAAGTAAAGCCTTGTGACGTAAGGAATTTGCGAGTCACAACATTTGTTCGCATAAATTTGAGTACATACGTTTGCACGAGTTAATACCGCTTGTTACTTCATCAGAATAGTCCTGCTATTGATACTTGATGCAGCGTGATCAGCTCTATTTAAATGAACAGTATATTCATTCTCACTATATTATTTGTGTATTTTTTAACAATAAACAGAGACATGGTATTGCTACATATTAAAATTAATATCAAATTCATTTACTTATTTCATCAAGTTTAATTATTCCATCATTTACCCCTCCCCCCGAGTCAAATGTAGCACTCGTATTCAAGTGTTTATTGTGCGATTCCAATTATTTGAACGATGGAATATAACATATAAACGCTTGAAAGTAAATATTTCATATAAAGCAGTTGCAACATTATTTAACGCAAACGTAACACGTTTTTGTTACACGATGCAGAACTGTTGTGGGAATAAATGATCAGTACACGAGAATTAACAAAATAATTTTTCCTTTGAATGAGTTAAATGCGAGTGCGGTGAAGGTTCGTTATAAAATTAACATACTTAATTCTGTGGCAACGGACAGCCGGCACCAGGGTGCGCTGGGGCGGCGGGGCCGGAGCGCGCGGGGGCGGCGGCGGTCACAAATGTTCGTCAGTAAACAATTGACAAGCATTTCTGTTTAAGGAAAATTATTTTTTTATTGTTTTCAACTTTTTGTCACAGATAATAAGATAAAGAAGTCCAGTCATACAGTTTGTTTCACCATATATATATGAGCAGAAATTGAGCAAAGTTGTGTCGTTTTATGAAGGCTCTGGCGGAAGTTTGCCGCGTGCACTCGCTGCACAATATTCATACCTTATGCGACGCGGCGGCTGGCGGCCGACGGTCGCTGGGCGGCAGAGTGATTCGTAAAGGCTAAAGCCTTTTACTATTACATATTTTAAATGGACCTTGTCAGTCAAAAAATATGTAAATTATCATCTTTAAATTAATTTAAAAACAAATACATATCACTCACGTTAATAGGTATTGATAAATATTACTTTAGTAATGTCCGTAGTCACGTAACCTCCCGCAATACTTCTGTTATTGCAATACCCACAGAAACCTAAATTAATTTATTAAACACATACTAAATAGGTAATAGGGCGGCGTGCTGAGGCGGAGGGCGCACCGCGCTCAGCCGGCTACTCGGTGATGCGTGTAACAAAGCCGACCCAAAACCTCACAGCGTCCGTAATTAATTTGCAATCAACATAACGAGATATATTTTGGTAATTTAACGTTAATTGCATGATGAAATTATTAATGAAACGTCAAAGTAATGGCCAAACTAATGGAACAGTATGTTTCAGATACTCGTTACATTTCGTAATTACGAATCTATACAATGTATTGTTTGACCAACGATTGGTTGGTAGGAGACAGCCGACACCTGATTGGGCGCTAGGTCTTTATTCCATTTGAAATGCTCAGATTTACAGGGTAAATTGGTAGGTGTTACATTTTGTACAACAGTATTTTATTAAGATTTGTTATAAGTAACGATGTAACTTTCCGGTTTGTGAAACTGATATTTAAAACCTACGTATTTAATACCCGAATATATTTGAGGTAACGTTCAGGAAGCCATTACATAAATAGTGCTCCGCCGGCTCCGGCGACTCCAGCGCGCTGCTCTCACTTATGAACGAATACTTCTTTATGGACAATAAATCTCGGCTTACTCAGCCTTCGACGCAAACTGTCTCCGCAGACCTAATAAACATGATTTATTAACATTCCTACTTATGTATACGGTCTGCAATCTCTCACTACATACATAGATATTTGTCAGTTAAATGTTATAATTAAAATGCTAATTGCCCATTATACTGTGGTTACGGCAACTAAGGCAGATTATTCCCACAATAAGTTCTGCGGGTTGTTGTTACACACAACGGACAAATATATTATAGATATTTTGAACTTTCAACTAATGTTCCACCAATAATCACGAAATAGTATCGTTGTCTCAATAAATGTTAAAAAAATGAAATGTTTGTGTCAACTCATGACTTACAGATTTGCTGTACACAAATATATTATACACTTACATGTTTTATAAATTTTATAATTTTGGTCTTTACTAATGGTTCAAAATGACTTAAGTTATTCCTCCAGCATAATAATGTGTTTAGAAGTTGGGTCCCAACGACGCTAACGAATGAACAATTGCGGCATTTGTAACTCAATTGCAGTTCGTTAGAGTGCGGCGACCACTGGTCAAGCGGGCAGGAGGGCAGCTAGGCGGGCAGGCGGGCAGGAGGGCGGGCGGCCGCCTCAGCGCTGGGGCCGGCTGCTTATTGTTCAGCACAACTTGAACAATTGCACTCAAAGTTAATGCACAAAATGCTAGTTGTTTGAGGTAAGACTACTACAGGATAAACTTTGATACTACACATTACTTAACATTTTACATTGATTTCTATTGTTCATAATTTTGCCATTGTCGTAATTAATTACGAATAAAAATTATAAATAATAGGCGCAGGAGAAAGGTTTGATCTTACTGCGTGCGACATGAAATATACGAAAAGTTTTGTCGACTACCTACAGAATTTATTATCTTATCTCAAATATTCGAAGACATCTTCAAGCAATAAAAAGTCAATTTGTGCGGTCCAAGTCACAACATGAGCGAAAACAAAAGAAAAGGCAAAAAGGAGACATTATATGTCTTCTAAGTTATAAGTAACAAGTAGCCTATTTATTTTTCCGAACTATGATTTCATCTATGTAAAATTTCATCAAGATCCGTTAAGCCCTTGCGAAGATACCCGGTAACATCCATCCATCCATATCCATATAAACTTTCGCAATTATAATATTATTATAGTAAGATAATAATGATCGAAATCGTGTGACATCTATGTGATACACAATCTGAAGGATAAGCTTGTCACTTGCACCCTAACTACTGGTGATGGAAACGTGCGAATAAGTATGTCAATAAACCGATATCTGAATAAAGATTCGCCGACATGTGTTTCTGATGTCCTCCCTCACTCACTCACACTCCCTCCCTCTACAATTATTACATATCTCATTAGAAACATACAATATATTCTGATATTTCACTTTCTCACTCTACATTACATATATGTACAAATGAGACAATTATCTAGTCATAATAATTATCTACTTATCACGGTTCCTATAACAAGTTTAAATCGATAGAACGTCAATTAGACTGACAAGCCACAGGCAATATGACACAACATGCAGTCAACTTTGTGTTCAACGACGTTTGATCGGAGAAGGGTTCATTATTTTCATCGCATGGAGTGTGCAGGGATGGGGCGGAGGGTGCGGGGGGTGTCGCGGGACGCTGCCAGCCAGCCGGCACACGATACCCGGCTTGTTGTCTGTACTTCCCAAGTATTTGTATTGTATCCCAGCGCCACATCACTTGACTGTTATACGATTTCAAGTTATTTTGTTTCCTGCATTTGGTTTTGCCAATGTTAAGTACCACATAAATCTTAATTAATTATCTACGCGGGTGACTTCTGACAAAGTTTTCATCTATTAAAATTTGTAGGACAAAAATTTAAAAAGTTCCATTTTCATTACACAGATCTGATCGTTGAGCATCTTATTGAATGATGGATGATATTTATTATAATACATATTATAACATAACATAATATTAATAAAAGAATAAGAAAAACCTTGCTTTTAATAATTATCGAGAAAAACATGAGAGTACTAATTTATTGAGATAATGTTTACAATTACAGTCAAGGATTTCCCATGCAGCGTGCAGCGTGCAGGGTGCAGCGTGATGCTGCATCCCTCGCGGAGACCTCGTCGCCATCGATGCGTAATGAGGAGTCACCACTTGTATCTGCGCGCCTTTTTATTTGTGCCTACGGTGCGTCGCTGCGCCTGACTGAACCTGACTGAACCGAACAGAGCGAGTCAAGTGCCGTCAACCGCAGTTACAATTTCGTAATTATATCCCTAATTGTGAACGAACTAAGAGGAACCAAATTTGCTGAATGCTGATATAATGAAACTGTAACTGATATCAACATTTTTATTAATTGAATTGTAATATCAATTAGGCTATGAAATTATTTGTTTCCTATTATTTCTGAAAAAAATCTTTTACCATTGAAATGTACTATGAGGGACAAAAGAGGAGACTATCGTGCCGGAATGTCCAATAAACCCCTTTTGAAAAGTTCTGTGAGTAGTTACTTTATTTTGTTTTGAGCAGAATGTTGTGTTTGCTTTCTCGAATGAGGGATGTTTATTGACCGTGGGACATACACCGGACGTCGCACAGTGCAGCACTGCGCGGCACTGTGTGGTACTGTCCGGCACTGTAGGCGCGGCCGGCATGCGGGCACTGTGTCCTGTTTCTTTGCGCGTTGCTAATAAAATAATGTTCCAAATAGTGTCTGTACTAATTTCAACATTAACGCAAATATTCACGGAATACATGACTTCTTTTAATATCATAATGACGTTATTGTCGTATAACAAGCGTCGGATCAAGCGACGCGACGCGACGCGACACGACGCGACGCGACACGACGCGACGCGACACGACGCGACGCGACGATGCGAGCGCTCGTTAATCTGTTTATGACTTTATACCAGCGTGATGGTCAATAAAGTCTTTTATTTTTAAATTTTATATAACTTTTTTACGACATAAAGCCTCATTGAGAGGAGAGCGGCTAAAATAAAAAAGTAATACTTAAAGCGGAATGTTCTGCTGATCATATTTAAGCTGAAATTGACAATTTTACTGCGGTTATGTTATCCTCCTTTGTTATCTTAATTCATTTGATTTTTTTATTAAGCGTTTTTATATATAGTATGTGTATTATAATATTTTTAATTATATGTCTGTCACTGTCATCATCATAACTTGATGTTATAAAAAACCAAATACGAGTAACAAATACAATTTTTATTGTAAATGATTTTCCTTCAGGCTTTTTACTATATTTTGTACCGTTTAATATTTCTTTTTTCGTAAAAAAAATATTTTTTTCATTCCATCTGAATTCAGTTTAGTTTAACTACGTTATTAATTTTGTAATAAAGAACTGAAAATTATTTAAAGTCTCAAATTAAAAACATGAATAAATAGTAACGAACAAAATAAAAAAGAAAACTTTACAGCTCCGAAGTAAGTGCGCCCTCGGAGCGTTAATTACGATGCTACGTCGCCGCGGGGAGCGCGCGGGTGTGACGGGGGGCAGGCGCGTTAACATCGCGCAGGGACGAGTAGGCCGGGACGACGACTGTGGCCAGCTTACGAGCCTACGCCTCTCATAATCGTCTTGTACTCACGATTGTGGCTAGAAAAATTATATCTATTTAACTCAACATAAAAAAATGTTCTCTACAGGACAAGTATGGGGTAGAGGCGCTTTTGGCACACCTTTATATGTTAAGCGTTTCTTGAGGAAGTTTAGAAAAATTAAAAATTACTTTTGTCTAAGTATAAAATAATCTTTGTGTTCTTCTAAAATGTAATATTATTTTTTGTATAAGCTGTTCCAATACAATGTTATAATTTTATGTTCACTCCCTTCACTGTACAAGTACCTAATTACGTGTTCAAATCTTGTTATTCCAAGGCTTCCTTAAATTCCATACGTAGCTCTATTTTAATTACTATTTATGTATTTGTTTGACAGCTAACAGGTATAGCTATAGCTACTAAATAGGAAAAAAGAAGCTTTAATGAAATATTTTCAAAGAGCTAATTAATGTTGTTTCTCTGTAGCGTTAGCTTTTATATCTGCTTTATAAATATAATGGAAACGAATAGAAAGAAATTGAATAAAGAATTCAAAAGTAAAATTATGTGAATATCTGATGTGAAATAATCTCGAGAATAAAACATTCTGTTATTATATTTTAATGCCATTAAGTTAATGTGTGACTTTGGTTTATTAGCGCACTGTTTTAATTATTTTAACTCAACGTATTAAAATAAATTACGACTACTATTAAATACAGTAAAAAGTAAATGAGTTCTGATTAAAATCATTTTTATTTAATTTTCTAACATCGTCCTTTGTGAAATGTTCCTGCAGATGTCACAGTATCCGCACACTATTTCAATAAACATTTATAAACTCAATATAATATTATGAATTAAAAAGAACGCTTAATGTAAACAGTTTAGATGCGATGTCCTCTAGAAGCGGCTGCACTCGCCCGCCTTACGCCCCGACCTCTCAACACATTCAAACACATCTTTTTTTAATCGCGCTAACTGCATGTAAATGTTTCTCTCCATGTCGTTTTATATCATGTTTTAATCGTTGTTTACTTATTAAAATTGTTAAAAATGAATAATAATTTAATTTATAGCAAAATGTCAATTACGAGTTAGTTATATTGTTGTATTTCCATATGATTAACAGAGATATTTTGTTATCATTCGTTTTTACAATAACAAATGTGTGTAGCTGGTGAGCCATGAAGTAACAAATTAACAACAAATATTTTACCTATTCATACAATAAAATTCACTTTTATATAAAAAAGCTTAAACTGAAAGCTCGACGTCAATACGTATCATATAATAGATAATGATATTCGTGCCAGGTGTAGAGCGGCGCATCGCGATGAGTCCCGGCCGCGCTTCAGTTCGAAACAATCGAGACGATCCTTGAAAAATATCATTGCATTAATTTTAAAACCTTTCCAGTACAAGTACAGAATATCTCTAGTTCTTTATCCGTTATTTTGTAAATGTT
>NW_013533657.1:89316-99518 GCF_000836235.2 Papilio xuthus
TGGCTACAGCTATGACTACTTAGCGATAACTATCGTCAAGGCAAGTAACAACGCGCCCGCCGTATCCCTCACGTAACTTCACGCTTTGCGGCCTCGTAAACTGAATTTGTTGCGCTTAGCGTGCGGCGGCGTCAGGCTGCCGGAGCTTAGCTAAAACAGTAACAAGGTATTGTGTGTGTCATACAGTTGTTTAGTAAAATTTTAACAAACTCCCTAGTAGAGGTGTGTGACTATGGTTGAAATAAAATCGTTCCAAATTCGAATTCTTTGCCGGAAATCCACTAAATTAATATTTTTTGTTAATTCTGTATCTTCACTTTGACTGTGTAAATCATTGCTACATTATGATTTCTATTACATAATGTACCGTCCCCTAAGAATTTATTTAAAAAATGGAGACAAGACGATTAAAAATATTCATCTTGATAATAATTATCTTAATGATCATTGCTGATTGACAAGTGTAGCGGAAACATTAGGCGCTCATTGTGCGTCCATTGTGTGAGGCGGCGGGGTGGGGCGGGGTGACGCGCATTGACGCGCGCTTCGTCGGATGAGCTATTGCGTGACGCGGCCACTTTTTAAACGAGGAAAATTTTACCATTGTCATAGCTTGAAAGGGAACAATTTGTAAAGTTGACAGCTGAAGTGCATTAACAAGAGGAAACTCTCACTTAATTACTGTCGCAACGAATCAACATTAATGTATGTATAAATGTATTACATGCCTGAACGGTGGAAAATAGATGAATAACTTTGTCAAAAAAAGTTTATTTTTTATTTTATGATTAATTTTAAATCAAAACAATACAATGTATACCAGTTTTTGTTTGTTCTCGACGTATTTTATAAAAGTTCCGCAATGGAAATGTGAAAGGAAAAATGAATAGTTTAATTGTAAAGTTGGAGGCGCTAGTGTTGCACGCTGCGAGCTGCGAGCTGCGAGCTGCGAGCTACAAGTTCCGGCGGTCGCGCGGTGTCCGCGGTGACGCGCTCTCCTTGCCCACAGTTAATTGTGCGACTTGAATAGCTACAAATGAACGACGTCCATTATCCTCAGCAGTCGGCACTCGCCCGCTCTATTCAACTGAACAGTTAACTTGTAATTGCACTACTTATTTTAATTTTACTGAACATCAGAGAATGGGAACAAACACTAAAATAGAAAATTTAAAATGCAATAACCTCGATTATATAAATGTTTCATTTACTCATGCATGTTTATAGTAGTTTTTTAGCTTTGTGATTACAGGTATATTAAGAAAATAAACTATAAAGTTGTTCTTTGAAGTATAACAGTGGGGTCGTGTGAGTCGCGCCCGACCTGGGCCGTAGGGTCGCACTGATACTCCGCCCTGCCCCCGCCCACGCCCCGGATGCCCACAAAGGCCATCCGGTCGAGATTTTATGATAAAAATTATACATATTTGAATAAACATTTGCTTAACCTTTGTACCTTTGACTGTGTTGTATTTTGACAAAGGATATCAAGCCTTCACAGTCGTCTAGGGAGCACAGATTACTGCTTATATAATACACATGTAGGTACTACGTTTGTAGATAGAAAATATTTTATTATGTACATTTTATAGGTACATGTTTTATATGATTTTAAAAGAAAAATATTTGTGTCGCAATTTATTATCTATTGAATATCAAAGAAAGTAAAGACGTAGAAAAAATATTATGAATATACTTAGATAAATAGTGCTATGGGAAAGGCGGTGCGGGGTGCGGGGTGCGGGGTGCGGGGAGAGGTTTGGGGCTGCGAGCTGTAATTAATTTAATGAGGTCCTCGAGAGCTGCGAGTCCGACTCTGTTCCGCTCGCAAACTGATTGCAAGATAATCACTTTAAACCTGTCTTGCGGGATTTACTTTGATCTTACCACGTCCCGGTATTTAACCTCCTTCTTGTATTATATTGAATTACAATATAAACATATAAATGTTTATTTTATTTGAAAACTAATTTTGTAATAACACAAGAAGTGAAAACTTTTATTTCTATAGTAATTAAAATTGCTATGCCGCCGCGGAGATTACACTTATCTTAAATCTTAAAGACAGTTCAGACGAGCTCGCTTTTTTGTAAAACATTCTACAAGCATCAAATATTTATTTAAATTCGGGACCTACATTTGATAAATCAAACGGATTGATCTTAAATTATTTCACTATTAAAGTAAACGCTATGGAAGAGATTTGAAGAGGACGATATCAAGATAAGCGATGTTTGGATTCTCGTAGAGTGGAGGTAATCTGATGAAAGCGGAGACTTCAAGGAGCTTGTGAGCGGACCGACGCGACGTGGCGAGTGTACCCGCCGTACAAAGGACGTTCTCACAATATTAGCCCCCATCCCTCTGCCCCGGCCACTATGTAGTAAGACTACTAAATTATTTGCTATTTATTGTATAAAAATCAATATTAAGGTAACCATGGTTACTCTTCCGCTCATCAAAAAATGGAATTTACTATTTAGCAGATATTTTTTCAGTTCCGACATAGTATGAAGTTATAATATAAATAAATAAATAAATATTAAAATAATGTAAAATACTTCAGTAAACACTCGCATAAAGTTGTCGCAGCCGACGACAAGTTGCCGAGGGCGCCATCTCTGAGTAGTTTCATTGCGTTCAGTTTACATCTGTTGGACATAAGAGAAAACAAGTTTGTATAATACTAGCTGTCGCTCGCGACTCCGTCCGCGCGGGATTAAAAATAGATGTTAGCCGATTCTCAGACCTACCCAATATGCTCACAAAATTTCATGAGAATCGGTTAAGCCGTTTCGGAGGAGTATGGGAACGAAAATTGTGACACGAGAATTTTATATATAAGATGGCACACAGTTTTTCATACTCAATAACGAAGAAACCATTTTTACAGAACAGAGAAAGCTTTCACTCAACGAGGAACGAACACTGTAGCTTTTCTTTAATTTGTGTATTTCTCGAACGAAGTCGGGGGGAGGAGTGGAATAGGACGTTTGTTTTTTTATGAGGGATTAAAACTGCTAAGCGACGCCACTTTTCTGAAAGTATTTAAGTCTAATTGAATAAACGTGTCGCGGCTGCAGTGATCGCTGCCGCCGCGCCGGTTGCTGGCCATTCGCTTAACGACTCCTACTTAGTTTGTTTTTCAGACTAATGTTTTCATTAAATGGTGTTTTCTTTTATCAACAACATTGGTACAACAAATATCGCAACAGCCTGATTATGTAGTGTTTAACATTTTACTCGTGTTAATGTTATTATACAAAACAAAGTTTTTATAATGATTTTTCTTATAAAATCTTTTGACGTAGCTCGTAGTCGTATACAAATGTAGGTATGAGTGTTGAGACTTGTGCATGCGCTCTGCTCGGAATAACTTCGTCTCATTGAGAAAGCGACATAAATAAAATTCATTTGAATTCGCTTTTCAAAACTTTTTAAATATTTTATTTGAAATTTTTGTATCAAACTTTTAATGGGCTTTTAGATTTCCCTTGCTGCTTGCACCCCTATTTACAAATTCACAAAGACTCGTTCCCTGCTAGTTCCTTTAGTTGAGTTTTATAGGTAAATATTTTTAGTTTAATTTTCTATGATTATCATTTAATATCTATATTTTTTACTTTGTTTATGACCAAAGTATCTAAACATTTGTAATCAAGCGACTCTTGTATTCTTTAAAGGTGTATGAAAGAACTCAACGCCCTTTCTCCTCTCCAGATGTGCCGTGTAACTTCATGCACAGACCGTATCGCCGCGCAAAGCATGAGGCAGACAAACAGTGATTACCAGCGCAATGAGCCTGCGGTCACTTTGCACAACAACCGTTTGTGTGGTGCGTCGATGAATGATGTCTGTAGCCTGCAGCGGGGGGTGGAGGGCGCGCAGGGGTCGCGGGGGCTGCAGGGGACGCAGATTGACTTGTTCAACATTCATCATCTAACACAAGACTTGAATGCTTATACTTGTGTATAGTTTTTAGGATTTCGAAAAATGTAAGTAAATTGCAATTCTATTAAGAGCAGCAACGAAAGACAGCAAGATTTATCCTTTTTTGCAACAGGAGCTCAGTAATGCTTTATAACATGTTTTATGTAAATGTTTCGAGAGCGCGAACTTGCTACAATTCAATAGAAATAGCGACGACGACGATGTTATCGCAGTCCCCGAGCTAGAGGCCCGGGGGAGCACGGGGACTGATTTTTGCAAACATTTCAATCTACTAATGACCTCCCCGACTACTGGATAAGAACGCCTTACTATCACTTTAATATTATTACACTCGCGCTGAATCACAATGCGGAGGAATGTTTTAGTGTTGTCTCTACTTTCATAACATATATATAGAAGAAGGCGTTCAGAATCTTTGTCGTACATAAAGTGATTGACATTAAAAACTTATTATAAGTAAATTCAAGAGTTATGGTAAAAGATTTAAACTACATATTTTAATAAAAAATTAGAAATAGTTATTTAAAATTTTGTCATAAAAATCTGTATAAAATTTCTATAATATTTTCTGCAACGTGTGTGTGTACCACGTACTGTTTCAATTATTGATGTATTTTTTTAATGATATTGAAATTTCGCTCAGCGCCATCTAGTGTTCGATAAGCAATAACCACATTTGCAATATATCCGTGTTTTAAATAATGTTAATTTGATTGGTGTAACTGAATCGACAATAACGTGTCATTAGATTCATTAGATTTTCCGTACCAGTGGTGCTCGCCGAGCCGGGCAGGGCCGGGCAGGGCCGGGCCGAGCCGGGCGGGGAGATATTGGCGGCCGAAGTTCCCGCAACTGCTCGCAACACGTAATAGGCTTTGTTAGGCCCTCCCACACCCTCCTCTTGCACCCCCTCACTCTCAGCCGCCAGAGATCAAACAATTACACTTACACTCAATAAACATAACCGTGTGAGTAAAAGTTTAGTCGTGTTGCTGCGCCATTGTAAGAGGAATTGCTTGCATTTCGTGTATTTGCGCCGCCGTTATCTACGTGTTAGTTCTTTTGAAATCTGTAAAAGTCGGTAATAAGAACGAGTTGAATAAGTGGATTTGTTGGTAAAAATGAAAGGCAAGCGTTAGTGTAACAATGGGCAACGGGCGACTGCGGGCGGCTGCGGGCGGCGGCTACACGAGGCCGCGCTTTGTTCCGCGACTTCAGCTTAATGCAGCCTCTCTCGTATTCCTAAAGGTTTCGCGGCACCCGCTAACGTTTTTGTTTGAGCTTTTTATTCCATAGTTTTTAAATAGGTATTTTATTGCCGGCCGCAAAACAAATTTACATTAATAATAAGAAATTGCGCTCTGTAGATATGAGAAATCATTGCTATCTTTGACTTAGATTTTTTACTTTAATTTAAGCAACGCATTCAAGACTCAGCTTAGCAAGTGTTTGTGTGTGTATGTGTGTGTGTGTGTTAAAGTCAAAATTATTTGACTCAAAAGTTATCGAAGCATGATAGATCGTTTATAAATTGGACAACCCTTATTAAACGCTGGTTGATCATGGCTCGTAGGGAATGCATTGTGCTGCGAACAATAGCGGGACATTGCGGGACAGCGCGGGACATTGCGGGACAACGCAGACGGTATTTCCACGTCAGGTGCAGCTCACAATTTTCTTAAAGAGCTTTCCGCACACAAAAGGTTGGAGAAAACGGTTATTGCGACCGTGAAGGATATCTAGCCTTCCTTTCAATTTGCAGTCAATTCTGCAAAAGCAGATGCGTCAATTTTTAGCTTTTCTATTTTAAAACAATAACTTAGGAACTCAGGAATGTATGGTTACAGTGAGCGAGCCAAGGCATTCCTGTAATTAGTATTACGGTAAAAGAGAGGCAAATAAAAGCTCATCAGGCGAGCTTTGTGATAAAGTTACGGAAAGACGAATACTTGCCGAGGTTAATATTTCGTGCAATCGGTGATGTACTGTTTTATTAATAAATTATTGAAAGCGGAAAATCAAAGCGAGTCGAAGTCAAAGCGTAGTAAAGCAACGAGTGCGGCGACGAGTTGCCCAAAGTTAATTAATTAACTGCTAGTTAAATTCGATCGTTCGTTTTATAATTAGACATTCAAAGCTTGTCGTACAAAACTGTTTATATTGTTGTACCTAATTTTGTAAATATAATACATCAGTTTTTGGTAATTGACACGAAATAAATAATTTATGATTTTAAAAGTATAAATATCGTGAGACCCAGCTGCGTATTAAATTTTAAATGCTAGTACGTACTTGCGGTCCGGTAGTGACGGTTGGTAGAGTTGCTTGTATGTTGTCTGGTGTGGCCCCACAACGTACTAAGTCGCTGCTTATTAATGTATTTTAAAGATTACGTATACTTCATTTAAATTCACTTTTGCAGTAAAGTACTTATATCTACTTCAATTACAATTTGCTGGAAAGTAGTGTAATTACTAAAAATAGGTAAAGAAACTTTAAGAAATGTTATATAAACTTAAAAAGACTTACTTTAGCGGATTTGTCTACATTGAATATAATGTAAATATATAAAGTAATAGGAAAAATTTAAATAAGAAGCAGGGAAAAGTCGGACCTCGACTATTACATCCGAGAATAAATGAAATTAGTCGGCCTGTAATCAGCTTACGAGGATTCTCAAAGCACATCTTCAAAGAACAACGCGGGGGCTCGCTCGGGGCTCGGGCCTCGGTGCACAAACTTTATCTAAAAACAACTTGTTTATTTATGTCGTATATTCTTTAATTAGTGAATGTATAACGAAGTATACACGTAAGTAACAAGAATAATTAGGAAAGAAGTGGATTGATGCGTTTTAAGTATTTTTTGTACCTAAAAGAATCGATTTTGATTTCAAACACATAGTAGAACATTTGATGAAAAATCTCCTCAACAGAAAGAACAAGTGAGATGAGAAATTGATTAGAGTAAAGTTCAAGTTGTAAGTGGATGGAAAGAGAGCGTGTTAAGTAATAAAAGTTTACGTACTCCCGCCAGTTGCCAGCCACGATTTAAATTCGCCGCGTGAGGAAATAAAAGTTAGAAATACGAAGGGGAACTTCTTCAGAGATGTTACTAAAAGAATGTTAAAGTAAGACTGCATGCGTGTTGTGTATTCTTAAATAATTCAATGTGCAAATGTTTAAGATGGTTGCTTTTCGTTTGGATTTTGTATTAATTATCAATAATGTATGTACATACGTAACGCAACGTGATGAAGACTCCGTGATATGTGTTCTTGAATATGTAGATAGTCTGCACAAACACCGACAGACTGTATTATATTATAAAATAAAATGTTATTGTGTTAATATTTCGATTAAATTTAAGTAATGAAAAAGTAACATTGCAAGAGTAAGTTATTTTATGGATAAATCAAATATTCAACATCACAGAGGTTTCAGTATAATAGTAACAGAAACAACTCCTTTAAAGTTTATAAATATTTGTATCAGATGTAATTAAATTCTGTAATAAATATAAAACAAACGACTTTAACAAGAGCACGTAAAACTCTCGAGTTGTTCGAGTCCCGAAACTTTGCTCGAAACAGAAAACTTGTTAACTAATCAAGCAGTTGAAGTTCTTTTGGAATACTTGATAACAAGTTGGCCTTTACTAAAGAATGCAGTTACTCGTGTGTACCATAAGTACCTATTGACTGTACGAATTCTATTGACTCATAAGGCATGAGACGTCACTCCGTGTGATTACTGATATAAATTTGTGTGAAATTAAAGAGTAATAGTTACGTCAAAAACATAAATTATTTCTATTATATATAAACGCATTAACAGTTTTTGTATAATATAAGTATCTAACTTGTCATTATGTCTCGTCGTTAAAATATTAAAATATGATATGATTTCAACACTTATTTTATTAATTTATTGTGAAACTATTTGATGTCGCTGTGAGGGTGTCTACCCGTGCTATCGTCGCCTTACCGGAGCGCAGTCGGGCCGCGATCCGACACTGTTTTGAATTGCAAAGCGCTTGCTCTCGATCAACAATGTCGCTGCCGGCGCATACCTTGCCTTTGCTTTAAATTCTTTGCAAAACTTCTAATGAGTAATAATGAGATGTTTAACACTAACTTAAACAAGAATTTATAAAATAACTGTAGTCATAAAATCCCGTCAAAACATAATGTTAGTACAATAACAAAAGAACAGAATCATTTTAGCGTTGGTTTGAATTTAGTGACCACAATTAGTGTCGGCGCTACTGTCGCCGACGATGTCATTAGAGGCTGACAAGCTCTTAGCGTGACAAATCCGCCGCGTTCACATTGACGGAATGTCAAGACTCGGGACTCGGGACCCTCGTCACGCGTCAACAATCTTCGAATTCTCGACGGGTATAATTTATGCTCGTCGTTGGCGCCTTGTGACGTCATCGATAAAGAAATATTACTATTATAATATATTCCTTTTTATAGAGAAGTAGCCCGAATATGGAGACAATAGTAGTGTATTACAGGTTCCTAGAATTATGATTTGAGAACTAAAAAATTAACACGTTGGTAGAGATTTCCATTTTCAACTGTTACTTCAATATTTATGGTATATTTAATGTGAACTTCTGTGTCATCATCATGATAGTATAATTTGAATGTAGAATAAAATAAAAACGTATGTTTTGTAAAGTATGTATGTAAGTAAAGTTGACTATTCATATATACATATAGCAAAAGATTTGTCGGCGGCAGCTCGCGTGCTGTCATAAACATACACAATGTTGCGATTCTTTGTGCGACATCGTGACCCGATTGCACGCACTTATGTAGGTTAAACGCTACTGAATAAATGTAAAAGATGTCTGTTCGTTGTCAAAAATAAAATGAATACAACAAGTTTTATAAACCTTTACAACAAAGTTGAATAAGGCAAGTGTATTTTACTGCATAGTCACATTACTTTTTTAATGTAACCTTACATTTTGAAAGAAGACATTTCTTTTTACGTAAATTTCATAAGTATGAGCGTGAGTGTTGGCGAGCCTTGTAGTGTCGGACGACGTCATATCCCGCCCTTTCAGTGAGCCAGCAAACTATGCCCCCCCCGGCCCCTCCGCACCGCGCTGCCCGCACGCACTTATTAACGAGGTAAAAGTCTCAGCTCGCGTGCATACTTTCGTACACTAATTCAACTCGAAACCTAAGTATAAATAAGAAACGCTGTTCACGACTACGCTTCTATCAGAATAATTTCATACGAACTACTAAAGATCACACGTCGATAAAATGTTCATAGACAAAGAGACACTTCACTTAAATTGTTAATCGCTTTGATCTTTTTTTTTTCAAAATAAATGAAATGAAAGGAATCTCTCCTGTTATATTCCAGTGACACAATTCATATTTCATCTTTTTGTGTTGTACGTACATACATTAGCTCGCGACTGCGTCTGTAAGTGCGCCACTTTGCTCTACACGTCCTCGTTACCGCGGCGCCCCCGCCCCGCCGCCGCCCCGACAATTGTTCTCACACGTATGAACTCTTAAAACGTTTTGTTTGAATATTTAATTAGTTGACGCTGTAACGATACTCGTTTGGAATTCTCGTACAAAGCAAAACTTTTGTAAAAGAGTCGCGCGATGTTTGAAATTTTCAGTTAATGTCGTATAAATTACACCAATGAATATATCTTCCTTCATTTTGATTAATGAACAAACTTTGTATTATATTTTTGTTCTAAGAATCAAGAAGCAGTGATTGTTATGGTTAAACTTTATTTGGAACTTGGTTGGAAGTCAAGGCTTTTAGAATATATTGCTAGGGATATAGACTACCTCTCGAAAATATTCGTTGCATTTTGCCTAACTTCTAATTTGACTTTCCTAAATTCACCTATTTCATATATATGTTCTTAAAAAATAGAATTTGAATTTTTTGAAAGGCATATAGTTCATATATGGACAAGAAGCTACAAAAGATATAGCATCACTCCGCAGCCGAGTTCCACGCTCCGCTGTCTGTGGCGATGCGGCTCTGAGCTTGGGGCTTTAAACATCTATTGAATACTGCCACATTTTATAAGCCTCCTTCTATCTTGATGTATTCAAAACAAGTCACCAACTATGCTTGTTATATAATTAGTATTTAAAAAAATTAAAGTTACTACAATATGTTATATCAAGCTACAGATGAAAAAAATGGTGTAAAGTTGCTCCGGCTGGCGGGGGCGGGCGGGGGCGGACGGCGGGGTTG
>NW_013533657.1:99537-112625 GCF_000836235.2 Papilio xuthus
GGGGTGGCATTGCACTTGATTTCACTTTGTGCAATAATAACCGCTTCTGAATTGCAAATGACGCGCCTCGTTCGGTCGTTCACGAGAGCGCCTCCGAACATTTTACTGTTGTTAGAAATTTGTTAACGATATTCTGATCCCATTACAAAGAGAGATGTTCTCATAGTGTTGTGGCAAACTGGCCAAGGTGGGTTGTAGGGAAGAGCAATTACTATGAACCTTTGGATATGTAATGGTAGAGTGTTACGTTCTGAAATGTAGAAGTTTATTTAAAGGATTGCTTCACGATTTGCAAATTACAATTTATTTGATTTCCAATCCTTTAATTAATTATGGAGGTTCTGTAGCTAACCAAAATTTTGTGGAAAGCATTGTACATTTGTCTGACAGAAGTAAAGCGGCTTGCAGAGTGCAGTGTTACCCACAGCAACATGCCGCTCTGCCGCACCGCGCGCCGCCCCGCGCGCCGCCGCGTCTCACGTAGTCACTGTGATTTATTTTAATGAACGTGAACTCGCTTAACCTTTACTAAGTTTCTTATTGAGCCAACTTTTTAATTTTATTTTCATAAAGAGATAAAATTAATTGCAATCCTCTGAAGCACCGCTCTCTTGTACCTTTCATTTTAATTAAGTTAAATACATCAAGGGCGTTGTTAATGGAAAGGTAAACAAAATATATAAGGAAGTTTTGTAGCTCAGAGTGCAATTTGTGAAACATTGTTTGTAATAATGTGAACTAATTTTAAATAGAAATTTGTTTCAGTACGAAATAAAATATCAACAGAATGTTAGCGACTCTTTATGTTAGTTATTATCTAATCTATCTTATATTTAGAATACAAATAAATTTTATTTTTCAATGTGAATCTGGGAGAATCGTAAGTCAATACAGCGACGAGCGTTCGCGTATTGCCTGCAAACAATACAAACGGCTGTCAGGGTTTAGAGCGCAGCTCGGATAATTGTACGTCCGCTGCAGCCGGCAGTCAGCAATCGACGATGTTCTCACAAACTCTTGCTTTTCACGAAATCATTTTATATTAGCACTGATCTCTTATTTGTATGAATTGTAATAATATAAAACAGATCAATTTTTAGTTTATTTTGTACGGTTACAAAGCGGAAATATACAAGAAATTCAAAGTCTGTGAATTCCATATTCAGATATATATATGTTATAGTCAGTTTTTGTTGTGCGAACATGGTTATTGTAATTATGTAAAACAAGTAGCGTAACACAAAATTCATAACTTTAATATTCACATGAGGTATAAACAGACATGCTGTAATATCGCGCTTGTTTATGTAAAATGTATTCCGAAGCATAAAATAATAATCTCAGAAATTCGTGTACTTTTGAAACAAGTAGTTAGATAAAGATAACCGCTTGTTGCAGGATTCATTATGTAATAATAAAGTTGTTTTCTCAACAACAAGGAGAGAGCGCGTGTAATGAAACATGTAACGAGACTGTTGCCTAACGCGTTTACATCATCTCGTAAACATTTGTAAGATTTACAATGTTCAGCATTAGAAAGTAGTAAGCACCTAACGGAATAAATGTAAACGAAATGAGTTTATTTCCACATGCAATATATGTATTTATCATGTACAGACGTATGTTTTCTAAATAAATAATACATTCCTATTTACTTATTTACTGCGTCAGATGATTTATTTTACAACATTTTTAGATGTCGTTATTTTATAAAAGTTCTAAAATAAATTAAAATGAAAAATAATAAAAATCATGAGCTCAGCTTGTACGAAGTAATATTGTCATTACGAGTGTACCGCGGTGCACCTGCGTCTATCCGCCGCCGCCGCCGCCGCCGCCGCCGCCGCCGCCGCCGCCGCCACCCTGCGCTGGGAAATTAATACAACCCACCAAGAGGGTTGACGTTAACACCAGATTGCTCGAACCTAAGTACATCTGAGCTTTGTTACGATGCGATCGCAAGGATCAGGTGGAAGCAGGTCTCATCAACTGCTTCTTTGACACAAGTTTAATTATTGTTCAGCGAATTAATGTTGCTTACCACTTTTATAAAAATATCACTAAAAGCGAAAAAATATTAATATAAATTCTTTTTCTCCCTAAAGTGTGATACTTTAATGTGCAAAAAACAAAACGGATGGTAACAAATAACATGGCAACGAGCGTCATTATCCCCCCGCCCCCCGCGCCCTCCGCGCCGTCCCGCTGGTACCCGCTCAGCCTTCACAATCACGAAACACTGACTTGGATCAAGTTGGAAATGAAGCAATTTCAAGGATTTATGATCTTACGCCCAAAAGCTCTCAAATTATTTTAAGTCGAGCTGACTTGGACAACTTCTTACCATCGCTTTATATCAATTTTTAAATGTTAACTTGTTAAAATTAACTTTAATGTAATGTTTTTATTAAATTGAATTCGGTATGTGGCTGGTGTATGTACACAGTACACTTTAATGCCATGTCACGTGACTGCACTTACTGTCATTAAACTTTATTGTAATGTGATTAAATGCGTCCCCCCCCCCGACTACCCCGCACCAGCGCTGTGTCAGCACTCCGCAATCGCGCTAAAAGCCACAGACACTGAGCGAGAACCTCCAGAGACTTGCTGCCGTCGGAATCAGTTCTTTCAAGAATACTATTATATTTCGAAATAATAAAAATATTTTTTTCTAATCATAACAATTAAGAAAAATTGCATATTAAATAGAATGATGGCAAATAATGTTCAATAAATATATACTTGTTTATATGGTAGATATCAAATACATATAAACTTGTAATGAGACCTTTAATCAGAATATATTGACACAACATTAAACGCATATGTAAATATAATACGAATGGAATTAAAACTATGAACGATAGAACAGATCGCACAGCAAATAGTATCAAAGCGCGCCGATACCAAAGTAAATTTACAATGGTCCATAAAACAAAGCGGCGGCGCGGAGAGTTCCAATTAAACCCGCATGCCCAGTCGGGCGTGAGACTCGGGCCCACATGGGACAACATACAATTGATTAACTACCTGCAAACCGTTAGCCAAATATAACTAATTCTAGTTAAAAAATAAAAGGATAACAGAAATAATGAAATTGTGCAGTAACTTGTTGTCAGTATCGAGCACCACTCGCTCACAAAACAAACTGTACGCTGAAGTACTCACCACTCGCAGCGACTGACTCGCTTCTAATTACTCTTCATTAACTCGATGAGAACTCTCTGGATTAGTTAATCGAATATCTTAAGGCCGTTATCATTTCGAATAGAATAAATAGATAGGTTTTAATCACACATATAGCTACAATATATAAGAAAGTGTGTGTGTGTGTGTGTGTGAGTGTTCATCAGTTTTGTTAATATAACGTGGATGTATTAAACTATACTATTTCTACTCCTTAATAAATAACAATATGAGGCCTCTTGATATAAATCTCACATCTGACGAAAAACAAACAAAGAAAAGTAAATGTTGAGCTTTTATAGTAAACGTAGATTCCGTAAAATGTTGTTAATGTGATAGCTAACACGTGTTTGTACTTCACACCTGAACAATTGCACCGCGAGCAGAGCGGACACAAGCTAAACACAGCGCAACTCTAGATTTATGCTAGAGTCGCCCGCCTCGTGACACTACCGCTTTACATATTTCTTCTCTAATGGATGTAGAAAAAGAAAAAAATAATTTTATTGCTAACAATAACAGTTTAATAAAATAATCATGACGTGAAATGCCTCGTTAGTAGCGAAACTGAAAACTGGCAAAGCTTTTAGCGCAGCAAATCTATCAGCAGCGGAATGACAGCCTCCCCCCCAGCCTCTGCCTCCGCCTCACCTTCGTCACCCACGTCACCAGTCTCGACGTGGACTGTCTCTCGCCAAATTATTTCTGTTCAATTTTTAACCTTTGATAATAATTCTCTCGCATTATGAAATAGCACTTTTTTATTACGTAACTTGAGAAATATTATTTTCGCTAATAGTCCTACCTACCTACATGAAACTGAGGTTGCGTGTTTAATATTCAATGAACTCTTTACATAATATTTATTCAATGGCAGTAAATAGAAGCAGAAATATTCAACTACGATATGTGGTTTTAATGCTAGGCTTTAACGTGTGTTACATTTATAAATGTTTGAGTTTTACAGCGCGTCCACATTTCGCGGAATGTGTCGCCAGTCGTCCGCATGAATAGACTTAAGCCGCGGATTATGTTCTATGTGTCTAACATTTGACATACCTATTTAAAATAATGAGTTTTTGCAACTGCCGATTTAAATTATCGAATAGTAAACAACAATAACGACATTTGCATCTGTTATGTTTATCAACCAAACTGTATTGCGCCAGTTTGGTTGAATTTTTGGCGAGACAACTCCTTCCTTGTTATTTTTAATACAGACTATGCAAGTTTTATATTATTATAAGAAAATAACATTTCAAAAGTTTTCTTTTTCTTATTCTTTACTTTTCTTTCAACTGATTGAACATCGACGACGTGAAACACATCACGCAGCGCGACATTGTCACGGCGCCGTGTCGTAAATCAGCAGGAGTGAGCGTCACGCTGCGTGATCTCACAGCAGAGATGCTAAGTGAAACGTCACACGTCGTTTGAGAAACATTGAAGGCATGGAAATGTAAAATTCAAGCTTGTTTATTATAAACAAAATGATAACAATCATAAACAATATGGCCGTAACAGTACGGTGGCTAAACCCTCGTGTATTCACAAAATCATAAACGCACGCTCAGCTACAAAAGGCCGGCGCGATTTGTGAAAAATGCATTTGAGAGTAATATCCGCTGCGGCTATCGGCGCGAATTGCTTTCGACGGCGGCGCTTTGTTTCCAGCCAACGAGCATCGCGCCCGCACTACCGCCTGCTACGAGCTACGAGCATTTTGCTACGGCTGTCTGTTTCGTTTGGTGGTGTGTGTCATATCTGTTTTAATATCTAAGATTTTTGTTGTAAACAAATAGCATCCATTAATAACTTTTTAGAGGGATTTTATAAGATAACGAATCTCTGAGACTCTCTTTGTCAATATTGCAAAATTTTAAGCGCTTTCAACGTGTCCGTGCGTAGTGAAGTGAGTAAATGTGCTAAGCACTCTATGTGAGGAATATTCAATAAGCATAGAAGTGACTACGAGATGGGAGCTGTGCGCGTCAGACGCGGCGCAAGCAGACGGGAGCTTTACAGACTGCAGACTCAATCTGTGAGGCTTAGCCGCGTGCTGTGAATCCGGTTAGAACTGGCTTCGTCCCGTCGCTCACCGGCTGCCAGTCTGCGGAGCTCTTTTGACTACGTGTTCATTTCTATGCCATAAAAGATTTATTTTATCAATTTTTCCATATCAACCCAATCTCAAAACATTGTTTTACGTGCCACGTTTATCTTTCATCAAATTATGTGTCACCAAATTAATCACTTCGTCTATTTTTATTGATTAAAATAATGAAAACTCAAAACGTATAAAAATAAAAAGGTAAAACGAGGACAGGATGTGAAGTAGTGCTACAAACGCAGTCAGAAGTTTGTAAAAAAGTTAAGAAAGTGATTAATTGCACGAGTGGCACTGACAAATGCTCTCAGCGTCACGACTCTACCGAAGCCGAGATACAGAGTCTTAAAGTAAAAATAATTATCGATCTTGTAGAGCACGAGAATTTTTGGTGCTTAGAATTTTTGAAATAATTGTTAAAATTATTTTAAATTGAAGGATATTGAAAATTTGTTGCAGGTCATTTATTCAAATTAAAGTAAAGCAAAAAAATGTGGTGCTCTGCCCCAATAGCTTGTCCAAAGTAAATATTTATATATTCGTGGAAACTTCACGTTCTGTTATGTAATATTTGTTTTATCGTGTGTAAGTTTAGAATAATATAGATTTATCGTTAACTAGAAAGTTTGAAAGGGATAACTTTTTTCAAATTATTAGTCGCCACTATCTATAGTTATTTGGCTTTTATTGTAAACCGTACCTTATATACCGTACTTTATGACGTGACTGTTGTTAGTACGTACATTGTTTATTTGTTTTTGACATATTAAGTTTTTTGCATGCATCCAGTTACAGTGTATCCCGAGGCGTTGTGCCGCCTGAACATGAAAATGAATATCCACAAAAAACCTGAATGCCCGTCACGTACTGCAGTAACATTAGGGGACAAAATATAATAACTGGCGAGTGAACAGCCCGGAGCGCTACCGCCGCCACCGCCGCCACCGCCACCGCGCCGGAGGTGACGTGTGCTGACGTGACCGGCGTGACAAACGTGACAAGCGTGACGAACGCGCGGAGCACGCTCCTGTGCCGCACATCCGATTGTACTAATTCAGTACGAAAATATGAATATTACATTACTTCCGCACATCCCTATTGTGTCAATTATAGTGTGAACTACAGAAGATATTAGTCAAAATAAATACAGTTTAAATGTACCAGCGAGCAAGACCCTCCTCAATATAAATCATATGTATGAGAAGTACTATTATAGTAAAAATAATCTTATTTCTTATATTCCTAAAGTTAAACATAGAGCTAAAAATAGTTTATCCTATATTGTGCTATAAGTTTCCCGCGAGTCCGAAGTCGGCCTGTAGCGGCTTATCGTGGCCCACTAAACTCTGCCGCTCTCCTTCACGACCCTCTTATCGAGTTTTAATAAAACGCCGCTCCCCACTGATATTAATATTGTGCGGATTTAGATAATGCTCATAGAACACTTTAACATATATAAATATAGGTTTAAAACTACCCGAAAACATTGTTACTTCATAAACTCCACTTTGCTTTCTCTTTAAAAATCTCCCTACAATAAAACCACAAAATCCAAATTAAGTTCTACGTATTGAAACAATGCACAAAGCAATGAAATTCTCGGAATTGAATGTTTTATTCAGTTTGCTTCAGTGTTTTTTAATTTATGTTCTTCTTCTCGTTGGTACTAAAATTTCTTTCATAGAACGTTTAGTTTGAAAAGTGTTGGTTAACTTATTCACATGTAATTAAATAACTCGCAACGTTATATAATTGTTTGTTTTTAATTGAATTTACATTCGATGAATTAAAAGTTACAACTTTGTAATTACAATGAGGGCTGATATTACATTCGTTGATGCTCATGTTATAAATGCATTACTGATATTTATGTTGTGAAGCAAATATTATTAACAATTATTATATGCATCAAATAATTTTTGAAATATTATCAATCCGCCGCGCTTCAGAATCAAATATGTAAATTTTTATTGAGGCGAATAGGCGACCCTCACCGCACTCGCAGCCCGATGTTTCAGACCAAAATTTATTCGTAAATTTAACATGTGTGTGTGAACATGAACGGACGGTAGAAAACAAAGGTAGTTCTGATATTATTTAAACAAGGGATATTTAACAAAAACACAAATTCAACCACTTTATTTCTTCTAGAAGTAGTATTTAAATGTTACTGTATATGAGCCCCAATATGTATATCTACAGGTGAACGCAATACGGAGCTAAGCCGACTATTCTACATTTATAACTACATTATTGTGTTTCTTTTCAAACTAATTTTGATATGTACACATGAAAGCTACTGATAAAAGAGCGCTTCCAATGTATTTGAAATATAAATACAGGAATACAAGCATTATACGACCGCTGGTAGCGTGTAGCCGGTGTATAGCCGGTGTATAGCCGGTGCATAGCGGCGACCTCACCGTACCTCTGTAAATAATTCATAATCAACGAAATGAGAAAAAAATTATATTACTGTGTCATAATAAATAACTTGTTAATTGCGCGATGTGAGAGACAAGAGCGTCGGTGGCACAGTGATCAAGCACTAGTCTTGCAATCTGTAGGTTCTGGGTTCTAATCCCTCTATGTACCACTGTGTTTTTCGATTTCCGATTTACATATGTACATTTATCCGACGTTCTTACGGTGAAGGAAAATATGGTGATGCAACCTGCACATATCTGAGAAGAAATTCAAAGATACGTGTGAAGTCAACCAACCCGCATTTGGCCAGCGTGGTTGACTATAGCCTAGTCACCCCTAGCGAGCTGATGATGATGATGAGAGACCTGAGCCAGAGAATGGTGGTGAGGGGGGGGGGGATATCAGGCTAGGATGTAAAGCATATTCATTACAAAACACATCATTTTTCTGTTGAAATCTTACAACGTGATGTCCATAATATGCATGTTTTTTTTATATACAAAAGCAAATAAAATTGTGCGGTACAGTTTTAAACGAGAAGCACAAAATAAATCTCAAATAGTCTCACTTTGTAATACGGGTCTGTGTTGTGTTGTTGTGCTGCAGCCGGTTTCTACTTTTTTATTTGACTGCGTCGTCTGTCCGCGCTTATTACAACTTGCTCCGTGCTTTACAAAAACTTTTATTGGTTCTAATGAAAGAAACATTAATAAACGCAACAAACTTGGGATGTGCAGATGAAGTACCATGTAAAATGTTAAATTCAAAAACAGAAAAATGGAATTGAAATGAACTCGGTAAAATGAAAATTTCTCTTACAATTTTCTGCATGGAATTATTATTATATTCCAACAATCAAATTTAAAAAAGATAAATGTACGTCGTGATACAATAATATTATGTAATTTGAGTTCACTTGCTATCAATACTGTAACAAAATAAATGGAATTTTCGATCGCCGGAGCTTGAATGAGCCCAGAGATTGAAAATAACCACATATTTTAATTTTTGTCCGATGTTTGACTATCGTATATACAAACAGGACTTTCGCATAAAAATTAAAAGCTGCTATATTTTATTTCACGTAAATAAATACACATCTTTTTAAATGCAATGGTAAATACATTTTTCCAAATAAAAGTCCTGGATAATAAGCAGATAGAATGGAAGTCGGCTAAACAAAGCCAAACGTGAGGAGGTTCTAATTAATATAATTGTCGTTGCCTTTGATCCGCCGCCGCTCAAAGGATAGCGCCGAATGGACCGTTATCTTATTGAGACGCTGCGGGGACCTTTTTACATGAAAAAGATCTAGTTTTGGTCACAAATTATTTGCAAAGTGTTTTTATTATTATAGTTAAATAAAAACCAAGACTACGATTATATGATCTTTCTTATCTTTCAAGTTTTAAATTTAAATACTCGTATTATTATTACAAACTACATACTTACTTACGTTCTGCCATACCGCTCTGCCGCCGATTATAGAGCGCCTTATTAGATCTTCAACGAAGAAAACGTCTTTTTGACATCCAATTGCCAATAGAATATGATCGTCGGATATTTCCTTGTACCAAACTGTATATTTCGTACAAAGCAGTGATAAACTATGACGACGGTAGCAAAGGGGTAAGCAGAGATTCAAGTTAAAAAAGATAATTGCAAGAAAAGCAATAAAAATGAAATTCGGGCATCACATTCGGAAGGCAATAAAAAGCTATGAAGCTGCGCTGCGCCGGTAAACATTTGGTCCGCGCGCCGAGCGCTTCGCACAGAATTTGCATTTCAAAGCTCTGCCTTCATTTACATTCTAGTTTTGAACGCAATAACATCGCAAAAATATATTCGGCTTGATACCGGCATGAGTAGGAGTAAGGGCCGCCTATTTAAATGGATTTTTTTGTATAACGATTCCATCAATTCATTGCAGAAGAAACCTGCCGCATGACGCGCGTCACATTGTGCCAACGAGCAGTTTGAAGTTGAAATGTAATTAATATCCAATATTTTAGACACTTACTCACACGGGCGCTTTTTTAAGGCGGCATTAAAAAAGCGCTTGTGCAAATGAGGGCTTCCTATAATATATAAATAAGAGAAACACCATTTCAATATATATTTAATATACATCTTTATTTTTACAAAACGAATATAAGATATTTTATTGTATTATAAAAGTAGTTCATTAATATTTTGCACTTGTTTGTGAAAGTGCACGCGGCGAGTATGCACTCCGTAGTTGCCATAAAATTTAACCCCATTTTAAAAATCCCAGTAAAGTTAACTCGGTGTACTGTTTTTAATTTAACTTATTTAGCGTAAACTCTCGACACCATTATGAACAAACGTAATATAATTCTCGCTTTAAAATCCGCGGCCGGCGCTGTGTGCCTGTGCTGAGCGCTGGCCACACGTGTTTAGGTCACGGAACTGGGCTGCCGGCCTTTGCCTGTACACTACATCTGAATTGCCTTAGTCAGGAGCGTTGCCGCGCGAATTCATTGGAAAAAATGTTCTCCTTTCAGTTTATTTAATTTAATTTCAAAAAAAGGTCTACGAAGTTGTATGAACTTACTTTTAAGCTTGTTTTGACATAGCTTTTCGAATTATTTGTAATCATTGCGTCAAATCTATTTGTTAAGAATTAAAGACTGATATTAACATCCAGTTATGTGGCAGAAAGAGAGTTCAAAGGTCATGAAGATGTCAATGTCATTATTTCATGACAAAATACTCAGATTTGATAACAGAGGGAGCAGTTATGTCACATGACATGATTCAATCGTATTAAAGGTAATTAGTAATTTAACATTTAAATCAAAGTCTATCGTGATGTGATTTTGATCATTTAAAGAAGCGCTTTAAACATTATTATGTTGAAATATACTTCATATGAGTTAAAGCGACTCTTTGACAAGCAAAGCTACGCCCGAGTTGAAGTAATGTGAAGCTTTTCACTTGTCTCAGAAGACTTGTTAAAGTTTTAATGGGCTTGTTAGCAACCGCCCGCTCGCTGCCGCCGCGCCCCCCGCTCCTCCCGCGTCCCCCGCGCCGGTCCGAACACACCACGTAACCATACGAGTTCTATTTAATGTTACAAGATGAATACAGTTTGAGTTTCAAATTTTATTTGTCGTTTGTTTAGTTGAATTATATGTTAAGAAATTAAAGGTGGTCTTTGTGTCATAGAAAGTAAGAGAATGAAATTCTGTTCAATATGAGTGGCACTACATTTACAAATATTTTTATGTTTACGATAGTCAAGTGACATTAATTTAACGTTGCAGGATTATACTTATAAGACGAGGCGGCAAGCGGAAAGCGGCAAGCGGCACGCGACAGTCTCCAGGTCTAGCGAAGAAGTAAATTTGGCAAAGGATGTGAAGAGATTTCTTAATGCGCCGCCATGAATAATGCATTGACACTCGGACACGAACAAAATTTACATTGCATTATGAAAATGTCACCTTCAAAGGAATTTGAAAAATGGAAAAATGGAAAATCATAAGAAATTGGACGTTGTAAAATCCATGTCTATATGAAGTATGTAACAATTTACTTATTTACCTAAAATATAATATAATATATAAAGTGATATGGTGTAAGTACATATAGGCTAATGTATATTTGGCTCTGCTACAATCTGTGTGTTCCGTGGTATCGGCACTGCGCTCCAGGCGCCAGCGCTAACACAAACATAATGACTAGTTATTTCTATTTATGCATGTAACAAAATATGTCAATCATTTTTAAGATATTTGAATCAAGAATCAATGTGGTTCATGTTTCTTATATTTCATTTTCACACAACTTATTTAAATATTTTTTTGTTTTTACATACATTAAATAACAAATAATGTACACAATATACATTGTGTGAAGTTGTAACTAATCCCGGACTGTGAAATGGTTTAAGCAGGTCAATTGTGTGCTTAACATGAAATCCCTTTGTGCGATTGCAAATTACATAACAAAGGCGAGCAAACTATGTCAAACTCGGGCAAGTTTGACGCGATGCGGCGCGTCCCGTTGTTCCTCTCTACTGTCTAATTACACAACTATCAGATTAGTGAAGAGGCCCGGACCCGGGTTACCCAGCTGAGTTATTTCTCGTTAAATTTGCTTTAGGAATTATGTGGAGTGTGGTGACGTACCATACGACAAATTGGTTTATTTTTAACTTATGATGGCAAGATCGAGCTCCTACTTTAAAGCTCTTAATATGTATTAAGCTGGTTCCACAAATATAAAACAATTTTGTAACAACAACCAAAATAAAAAGTAAAATTTGTTATATAATTTTACATTCACACTTACAAGTCGTTTTATCGTAGTTACGATGAAAATGATATTTCACAATAAAAAGGACATTTTTAGCTTTTCATTTTATTAAATCAATAGGCGATTGAGATAATTTGATTTGTATCCCGGGATACAGGGATACAGGGATACAAAACCCAAGCGAGGAAACGAAACTATCGACAAAATAATTTCCTTTTTTATTTCCGCGCTGAAAACGAAACAGTATTTTGTTTTCTTTTTACTGGCGGCGAGATGATGGAAATAATAACGCGGAAGACGTGTTCTAACACAAAGGCAACACAAAAAAATATCAATTTGAACAATCTGATTGTCACCAGATAAACGTAGAAAAAAAGTGTAAATAGCAAACAAATAAGAAATAATCAAGTCAATAATTTCGCACTATTTGTTTATATACTTCCTCAAGTCTGGTACATTAATTAAATGCGTAAGATAAATAAAGCTACTCCGATATAAATCTGTGCGATCAATACAGCATTCACATAAAAACAACACGACACGACACGACACGACACGGTGCATTTGAAAAGCAATAAAAAGTACAGATAGTGCTGGTGTACAAACATTTGCTCGCTGCGACACAGACATACAACAATTTGCATTACAAAGTTTCTGCTTTCATATGTACATTTTAGTTTGGGAAAAATACTAGCGACCTGATGCCGCCCTCACCGCAACGCTCAGCGACAACTGTTGGACAAAATTGACATCTCTTTATTTTATACTCCAATTGTTCCGTCGATTATTTTCCGTATTTCAAGGATCAAAAAATAAACAGATTTCTGCACATTTTTTTAATTTGAAGTAGAACTTGCTAGCTTTGGTAGCTTACAACCAATGTAAACATATAAGTTCACAAAATACTACACTGTAATGTGATCATGACAACACAACACACTGTAACAACAAATATTTTTAATTATTACTCCAAGATGAGGTGCACCAAAGACCTATATTATATGTGAACATTCTTGTTGTGTATCTGAGTTGTGAAGAGGCAATCGGTAATTAAAAATATAAGAACTGCGGAAGCGCGTGGGGG
>NW_013533657.1:112640-128753 GCF_000836235.2 Papilio xuthus
GGGGGGGAGGTCGCGGGGCGCGGGGTGCACTTGAGCCTTTCCCGCGAATCCTACGCTGTTCCCCTCTCGTGTCGTGTCGCATCATTGCCTTTTTTATTTACCTATCATTTTAAATACAGCTTTTTCAAGTAGCGTTCAAGTTTCATTTCTCCTGTCGTTAATTAAAATTTTACCATGTTTTTATGAGGCATTTTATTAAAATTAAGTTCTTAAAAAAAGTCTTAGCGTAATTATAAACGGCTTTTAAGGAAAACATATGTTGTAGTTTAAACTTTATGTTAATTAGAACTTTAAAAATAACAATATAATATGCTTAAGTGTGTAGAGCAAGCCATAAATATAAGCCAAAACGTGATATTAAAATGGTTCCCGAACGCGTGCCGTGCGCGCTGCATATTGCTTGCTCACCGCTCGGAGCCTAAACACAAGAAAATTAGAATCTCCCCCCTTCCCTCCCCCACACGAGTAGAGCACTAGCCCTCTAGCTAACACTCTTATATGCTAAATTCTATATCCCATCTATACATTTATCATTTTCCAAAAAAAATAATTAAAAATGTCATACATATGTGTTCTAAAATATTAAATAGATGTATAAATTAATTTCAAAAACGAGTTCACACTTCAGTCTCACTGGCCGTCATTTTCTTTTGACATTACTAAATTATATTTTCGTTGTTATCACCTTTTACAATTAACTGTTACATTATAACATTTCTGTTTACTTAGTTTCAATCAATATTTCCTAATTTTGTTTTAAAAACATCCAATAGATGGCACTACTTCACCATTACACCCTCAGTAGGATTTTCAGTTTTTATGTCGTTAAGGTTAGATTATATACTTAAGAAATCCTTTCCTTTAATAGTTTATGTGCCCAACATTTTATTCACAAATAATTTGTTCGCATTAAAAAATGTTATAACAATTGAATAACAGCAATTGTTTTGTTACACAGACACAAAGGACGACAGATATTTTTTATGCTTTCCAAAGGAAATTCGATTCGTTACGCGGAAAGTAAGCCCGTGCAATAATAGAAAATGTTTTTATTATTTTGATGGATAAAATTTTCCATTGCTTCGTAAATGACGTAATTTCATAAAAGATAAATTAAAATGATAATAAAATAAAGCAAATAAACCTTTTAAGAAATTATAATACAAGCCACCAAGTTGATTAATTTTACTTCAATTTGCAACATAAATTAAACTTTAAAAACATTGTGTACACATCGCCAAATGTTTTAATATATTTGAACCGAGGTGGATAATTACAGCGCAATGTTTTGTTTTGTGGTTCTGCAATTGAATTGTGGATGTCGCTGTAATGTTAATTACCAATTAACAAATAGAATCTTATTAAATTAAACAATTGCTAGCGTATCGGCTGATTTATAATAAAAATATTGTGATACAAGAGAATCCGTAGAGACATCTTTCGTTTAATAAAATGTTCTATAGAAAAGTTACACTTTTACTTCTTTTTGCCTTTTCTTTCGGCATCAGAAAAGGAAATAATTCTTTGACTTCTCTCGTGTTCAATAGCGCATACTTCTAGCAGCCTGTGTCATATAAAATATTTCAATTAAAATATTGAACTCATGTGTTTGAAGTTCTTCTTTATTTACTTTTAGTATTTACAGAAATTGGGTGCCATTAATGTTGGTAGCACAATTTTTAGGTTATTTAATTTTTTTTTAAGTAGGTATTGGTATTAACAATAAATAAACCGTATTTGACTTAATATAAATTTTCTTATCGTAATTATGTATTATGGAAAATTATAAATATTATATACGAAAGCTCTTTGGATTATTTTTCATTCGTTATAAAATGTAAAGAGGCAATTATAATATCAGAGGGAGCAACAAAGCCTCCCCCGCCCCGCAGCGCCCCCGCCCCGCAGCGCCCCGCAGCGCACAAGTACTATTCTTTTATAAAAATGTACTCGGGGTTTGTTTCGTTATTTCGGTCAATTGATTCTCAAAAGCACTTTCAATTATTACTGTATTTGTAATTTAAAAAGTATTATTTATCATTTTAATACTGCGCATAACAACAGTGCAGCCGAGGATTAGGTGAAAAGGTTGCTATGACAACGTGACGTCACCTGGACTACTTTGTAGGAACATTCTCAAATCTTATCTACAATTAGAGACGCTATCAACAAATTTAAAGTTATTATTAAAAGTGTAAATATTTGTTTTAATGTAGACATATTTAATTTTGTAATTTCCGAGTAAAAGGTTAGTAGGTTTTTAATATTACAATGTTAGACGAGACATTTTCAAACATAAACTAAGAGCCGCCATACACGGACTGGACAAAAGATATCAACAACAGTTTAAAATCATGGCGCTGAGATGCAGCTGGCGCGACGTAAACAATGTAGCCGGTACTGCGACCGCTCGCTTTCAGTAAAGATTACCTGAATCAGTCCGTGTATGGTTCTTCTAGCTAAAAGCAATTGCGACTTGCCCCCGCCTCGTGCGCGCCCGGATATTGCTGTGAAATGCATTTCCGGTCGCTGCCATCACCGCGCCGCCGCCTTTGTGAATATTACACGCATCTATTCTCTTTGTATTATTTTCAACCAGAGGAAATTATTTACTTGTATTTTTAACATTCATTTTGACCTTTTAAAATCCATTAAATTCTCGACTTTCGGACAATTAATTTCCATACATCCATTATCACCAACCCTCGAAGTTTTTATAAATCATCACGACGCGGTTATTTCGGCACATCGCTACCTCATGAAAATATTTATAAATTCTATTTGTAAATGTTAACCTTTTTAATTATAAGCAACAATTGATAGAAAACAACAACAGTTTTTCGACATCAATTGGTATTCAAGCGCACCGGCAGAGTGAGGCGGGGCGGGTGCAGTGGGGCGCGGGGCAGGCAGTCGCTGTCTGTTCCGCTCCACTGCGCCCACGCCGCGCCGCGCCCACACAATAACATTCAAAAGCTACCTTTGTGGCGAAGTTCTACGACTTTTTGCGTCTGAACTGATTTCTTTGAAGTCTGGGAAAACATTTATCATACAATTGTGGACTTAGCAACTATGGGTTTCTAAGTTAGCGCGACGTCTCATGTACCATTACTTATTTGCAAGATTTCAGGATTAAACTTAAATATTACTTGACTAAGTTATTAACAATATGGATGTGGATACTTGTCTGTGCAATAAATTTTCCACTCCAGAGAAACACATGAAAGAAAATTTGAAACGATCAAACAGTTTCGAAGTCGTAATAACTATTAACGAGTGCACCCCTCCCCTGACGCCCCACCCGGCACCCCGTGGCCCCGCCGGCGCCGTCGCGAGTTAATGTTCCCACACTTCCTTTGGATGCAAAAGTTGTCTTCACGCCATACTATAACCATATTTACCAGCGCTTTGTCTGACCAATTCTTGGCAAACGACACAATAACATGTTGTTCCGTTTAAAGTTTTGTATATAGTATTGTAGCAATTGCGACAGGAGCCGCCGAAGCAATGTTCCATTTATTTAACTATTTTTGTATAACATAATTCGTACTTGAACTCCGAAACTCCGTTGATGTATAGAAGTGACATGGAAGTAAACTCACATTCACAAGATGCATTTATTTGTATATGTGACATAAGAAGAATGAATAATTATTTAGGATTTACACCATATAAGGTATTTACTTTAAAAACATGTTTATCTGTTATTTACATAAAATTCCATCATGGACTAAAATGTATTTATCTCCAAACACATGCGAGTTAACTTCGTATATTATTTTAGTCTAAATATCTCAATATTTTCACGATTAAAATATTTCTCGGAAGTTTTGAAGTTCAGAGAAGTTTATCGCGTCGTGTCGGTGCTCGCTTGAGCCTCGCTCTTAAGCGCCGCAGACCGCGACACGCCTTTTCAATTAGGCGTTTAAATCTTTTATCGAAGCTCGAAAATTGAATCAATCAATATCACTTAATTCACTATAACTGCTATTTGCGAGAAACTGCTATAAACGATTAACTAACTTAGCAAGGAACTCACAAAGACATTGGTCTCAAGTTATGTTGTGTTTTGGAGCACATCAACATTCTCTGCGTGTAAAGTTAACGATGATCAGTTTGGCAACCGCAAGTTGTTTTTTATTTCAATTGCGGTGTCAGCTGCCGGCTGCTGGCTGCCGGCTGCCGGCTGTCTGCTGGCTCCGGTTCTGAATGTGAGTTAACTCTCTTATTTCCGTTGGCATTACTCATTGAATGCTTGCCAACGATACAACTTCGTACGACTCCTGCAGTAAAGTAAAACAAAATATATGCGCGATATACTAAACGAGGCCGGGAGTTCGCACAACGTTACGACGTCTATATGTAACAATTAATATCAGTAAATAATGTAATAACATTCCAAGTCGATGCTTGTGCTTACGTGCTCTTGTCATTCTAGTAAATCTTTAGTTAAGGTCGGTGTCCGCACGACCGATGCTGCCCTGCTGTATCTTGTAAACTTACAACACCATTAGCAGAAAATCAAGTCCATAATAAGAATAAGACGGCCGTAATATACTAGATAGATATTCATAAACATCTGCATGCATATACAATACCGTAGACTAAGACATATTTTTAGGGAATGTGATGAAATATAAATAAAACGTTTTTCTCAGTTTATAATTGCTCAAAATTCAAAGGTCGGTCCAAAGCAAACACCGCTGGGAGAGCATTTGAGCGCACACGAGCACGAGGTCCGCGTCTCATTGGGAAAGTTAATTCATTTGCCGTCCGATGAATAATGGATACGTAACATTAGCTCGAGCGGTCGCTTTCTAATTCCAAAGCTTTTGTTTTATTTTATGACTGGAATATATGTCGCTTAAATGAAATTGTGCGTTTTACGTCAGTTCGCTTGCGTCCATGGTGGTGCAGGGTCAATAACGAAAAAAAAAACTTGTTGAATTATTACATGAGCATATTATATATGAAATAATACGGAATATTTTGGTGTATCTAAACATAGTCAAAGAAAGAAACCTTTCTCAATTTTTCAGTAAAGCGCACACCGAGTACTGAAAGACATGAAACAATTTTGCTAAATTTTGATAGATTCTTGATTGTTAATGCTATATTTTTCTGACAAACAAGAAAACAAAATACGTGTTTTGAAATCCAAATGAGAATTGGACGTGTATCTAAAAATAAATAAAGAGTAGTTATTGTGCATTCGCAGTTGCCGCTCGCCGCCGACGTTGCTACCGAGAAATGCTGGCGTCTCCGCACCGCTAACGAAGCAGCCTAATCTTGTTAGTTCGCCCCTTCCCCGTACCGCATCGCATCATACCGTAACCAACATTTTAACTTTCTGTTTGATAGAATTCTGTGGTACTTACTATTTTATTTCAGTGGGTACTCAAATTAATAAATCTTATTTCCATCTATTTTACGTATTTGCATGCAATAAATCCGCTCTGCCAGGACACAACACGCTTCTTCAATTCAACATTTGAATATTTAAAACCTACCGGTCTGAGACAAGAATTGATAGCGAACCGTTTTGTGTGATTTAAAATTAATACATCCATTAGGGAATGTCCTTTTGGTAACCATTTATACATTTCTGTAAAAATATTTGCATCATTCCTTACCATCATTATTTATAATACAGGTAAAAATATTCTTGTTTTATAAATTTATAACCACAATCAACTTTTCACATACGTTAGTAGAAATGTTTCAGGAAACAAGTACGACGTGAAGTTAATTATATACAATTGTATATATTTTATGTACTGTATTTCATACAAGTAAAAAGGAGAAATGGTATAACAAAGTAAGATCGGTCAGAAGTTGATTTAATAAAACATTATTCATTAGAAAGTCAACAAAATGGATGCTCTCCATTAACAATTCGGCATTAATTTACTCTTTAATGGCTTTTTCCACGAGGATTAACCCTTGGCCATGCTTTTGTTTTAAACAAATTAGAATTTTAACGCAACTTTAAAAGGATATTGATGAAATGAGGAATTTTTAAATATCCTTATTCATTTAATTTTGACCGTTTATAAAACGAATCATAATTGTTTTTCGATAATTATTCGCTTTTAATTAAATATTAGCAAAATCATGTAAAACTCCTGTCGCAACTCAAAATTATCATGCACTATAAAAACAAAATTAAATATAATTTATTAAGTTAAGAATGTATTTCTAAATTTGTAATTAATCTTGTTTTTGCTTCAGCTGCAATTTATAACGAATTACGAGCAAATTGAATACGTGGAAATGAAACTCGTGTGCTCGTATAGCACGAGACGAACTTTTTCAACAAATGAACTTGATTGCGCAGAAGTTAATTTAATTTCTCTTCGTAGATTGTCAGAATAAAAAATATTTTTGTCATCTACTATTAAAAAGTTCAAATCTTTTTGTTCTTTTTGTTTTTCCACAATTTTGGAAGTGTACAAATGCTGTCGTAGTTCTTAACTATTCCGATAGATGGCGTTGTAACCAAAGTATCAAGCGTAGATTGAAAACTGCTTGCCGGAAGGATTTTATTCCTCTTCGCCTTTCCACACTCTTCTCGGATGTTGCAGGATGGCAACAGGCCTCGTAGGCAGGTAAAATTTCCTTTTTTCTGTGCGTCTTCTCTTCTATCCTATGTAGGTTTACGGCGCATCTACAAAATTGCTTAACTTCTAAATTTTAGTCCAAATGACTAAAATATATTAATAATATTCGTACACGGCAGTTTTTTCCACATTTACAGACAAGGATATGAATTTAAATGCAGTTTAAACATTCAGTACGTTAATGGCTCTTCCGACGGACATGACGCTTGTCTCGAGAGTCAAGTGCTCTGGAAAATGCGAAAGATGTCTGCAAAATTATGCTTAGTATTTTTTTAAGTACAAGATATAACATTAAAACGCATGTGTGTTTTAAATTCTAAATTATTCAATAGAAAACTAAAAAGTAATAAATGGAATCGATGTTCATAATTCATAAGCGACTCTTCGGTAAGGTTCGCAACAGACACAAAACATTTCTGAGTAACCGTCAATTGCTTGAAGTTTGAAATTTTAAAAAACCTTTTTTCCCCTTGCGCTTGGAACTAGACTGTATAATTCTCAATAGTTAAGGAGATGCGGATGAATTTTAATGGTGTTTAAGCATTCAGCACTAATGGCTCCTGCGGCCGCGGACACAGAGACACACAGACACACAGACAGACAGACAGACAGACAGGCGGCGCGGCGTGACGCCGACACAAATGTACTTTTCTTGAGATTTTAGAGTCCTGAGCGGAGCCTTTGCAAAAGTTTCTTACATTTTTGAAGCCACTTTTATATTCCTTAAAGTTCTTTATTCCTCTTTCATGCAAGAACATTTACATAGATACAACTTATTTAACCAAAATAGTATTTAATTTTGAAACTTTGAATTTATTTAATAAGCTATATCAGCGCACAGAGTATATATATTTTGGAACTGAATATGAAAATAATTACTGATACCGACGCTACATGTGCGTTGTGTTGTGTTGATTTGTGTTTGATACAGGCAAACAGCTAATGCCTTTATTAACATGAAATGATTCTACCAACCGCATCCCCTTCCCCCGCCGCCCGACCGCCCGCCCGCCTGCCCGCGGCCCGTGTACAGCACACCGCACCGGCTGCACAACACGGTGTGTAAACAAAGTCCCGCGGTGTGGGTCCACTAGTCAACTCAAATAACGATCTCACATAAGCCACGTGCAACACGCTGCATTTGGTATTCCCTTCTAAACATATCCGATTTACATAATACCTACAAGTTCGTGTTGCAGTCTGCAGTGTTTTGGAATGCATGATTAAGTAGTTAGTACCAGTAAAGGATTTCAAGTTAGATCGTCTTAAACTCGGTGTAAACATACTCTAAAAGCGAACTGTTTCTAGTTAAATATAAATTGATACAGAATATATCCTTTAATATTTCAACAAAATATAAACACGTAAAATATTTTACGTTGCGTGAAGCAAACATCAAAGTAAACCAGAAAGCTCGCCGTTAATTCGCACAAAGAACTTTTCCAATTTTCTTTCCCCTTCCGTTAGTGGTGATACTTGTCTAGATATATAGATAGTACCGTAAACGTCGAAATGTTTCCTTTAAGAAAAGTTCAGTTGAATTCCGAAACAAACCGATAATCAGCGCGGCCGGTGGCCCGTAAACTTGATTAAATACAAGACAACGCTTGAAGGCGGACGGATGCAGGGGAGAGTCTAGGAAATTGTTTAATTAATTCTTGTCGAACACATTAAATTTAATTATATGTTAGAGGCAATAGAGGTGTGGCCTAACCGCTGCGGCGATTTGTATTTGGAATGTCGAGAAATAGAATGTCAAGAGGTTCAAAACCAACCCATTCAACGTCGGAGATGTCAAGTAGACTTGTAAATCGTAATGTTTAGGGAGATAAGTTGCGTAATAATGTGCGCGCTGAGGGCGCAATAAATCGCGAAGGAATACATATTTATTTGTAAGCGGGCGGCGCTGCGGGCGCACGACAAGCGATGCTCCGACGAAAATACTCATAAATCTCGGCCGAATTTATTGCACGGCCAGCGCGGAATTTATGAAATCTTTGTCTCCTTTCCTAGAGCAGTTCTGCTACTTGTTACTACTATTACATTTTATTATTCTTAATATAATTCGTAATTATTTGGCAGTTCACGATTCTATTTGTGCCTGGCATAAAGTAGAATTGATCTGCGGGTCTATCACGAAGAATAACTAAATTTAATTGTGTTGGTAACGTCACCAACTAGGCCCTCAGATTCAGACCAGACCAGATCACCTTTTCAAAAAATAAGAGGAATTAAAAAAGTGTTTTGTGTTTGTAAAATTCATAGGGAAAAATAGGATTTTTTTTGTCGCGGCTGCGGTGTGCGCGGAGACCAGCTGCTGCAGACCTTTACCAAAAATACGCCCGACCGCAATACGTGAACGCTCGGAACTGTTCAACCTTACAATTTTACGAAAAATAGAAACAGTTTCTCGATTTACCGGAGTACATTTTATTTGGAAAAGATTTACTGTGTATTGAAGAAGTAATCTTTATAGATAGTTTTCTTTTCTCTGGGGAGTATGAAACCAACATCATGTATATTTTTGAAATGTTGTGATAATATAACAAATCATCTTGTATTATTGAAGTTAATGAAAAAAAAACGTTTCAAAACAATGAATAATTCGGAATGCCATCAAAAAGTAACTAATCGAAACCTTTTAACACAGAAAGTTACTTCATTGTATTGTAAAATTTTTGTTTTCTCCCCCGAGTCTAAAAGGGAAGCCATTGATGACGCGGCTGTTTCGGTGACATCGTTGCTGAACAAATTGAGGAACAAAATTTTCGTGTAATATTTTTGTACAAACTATATCATAGACAAATAGAGTTCCAAGAAATGTTCCGAGCAGTATCTGCCCTCGTCTATAGACAAAATGTGCAGGAAATCGATATGATTGTGAGAGCAAACTATTAATGAGCGTGACTAATGGACCGCAAAGTTAATTAAATCAGAGTCAGTGTCTGCGCGACTGCCTCCGGAAATTGCTTAATTAATTGAAGTTCCACTGCTCCGCGACTACGAGTACTCCACCGCTGATCACTCACCTCTCACCCGTTGCTCACCCATTGCTCAGGCTTACCGCGCCGAGTACTGACTGCTCAACTTATAATTAATCTGCTCTCATCTCAGTTCTGAACACGATATAGTACTACTTCATTATGATTACTGTTAATTAAAGTTAAGAAAGTGCTCGCGCTTCTAGGAATCTACATACACTTTATTTGTATTGTTTGGTTGTTTTACTTATATGATAAATGAGAATGTATGGATGGATGTTTATTGGAAGGTATCACCAGAACAGCTTAAATGATCTCGATGAAATGAACATACCCTGCAAGAACACGCAGGCTACTAATTAGGCTTTTTTTAATCCCGCGTGGAGTTGTGGGCTACAGCTAATTAAGACTACTATATGATAATAATTTAAACATAAAAATATGAATTTAAGTTAGTATTAATTAAAATAGACAACGACATCCCTTTTCAATCATAAGTTACTTACATTAGCAGCAATTGACACGGAAGACAGGAGTGAGGTGAGGAGGTGGGCAGAGAGTTCCGCATGCCCCCGAGCTGTCTTCATCGACAGGGCTTTGTTCTGACGCAGCGGAGCTGAGCGCTGCTTGTACATGCAATTACACCTACAATTCATACACACAGCTCGATACACGACATCAATATTGATTGTAAACTATCATGTGGGAGTCACAGCCGGAGAATACTTTTTCAAATAAAACATAGTCTTCTTTAACTCATATATTTCCTTTAGAATTGTAAACAACAACTTTTTCAAAAACACCGCTGTTACATTGTCATTTTCATTCCCCGAATGTCAGAAAAACATGGCCGTCATTCAGACGAGCAATTACAATACTTTTAATTTACGATAACGAAATACAGTCAGATAATTAACATGATAAGTTGTATACTTCTATTTTATATTTGAGAATCAAATATTTAAATAATCTTTTGGATCGTAATACAAATGATTAATGTTGTTATATTAAATAAACAAAAGTGTTATTGACTTATAGCATAGACTAAATAACGTTTTACGTTAAGGAATTACAGAATATATGAAATGGCTTACAGCTCGGCCTTCCTGCTAAAAGCGAGTCCCTTCGCTTGTAAACACTTGTTGAATATACATATAGAATACATCGTTCGATCACAATCGTTAACTGTTTTAACATCAACTTTAAAAAAAACTATTAGTTATTTTAATTAAACTAGACTAATAGGTTACCAATTAAATATGAAATTATAAATCGAACAGTAACTTTATAAATTTGAACATTGGCTTTGTACTAGGTCGACCTATATAAATAGGTTAGATCTTTATTTTCATTATTCATCTCCTTCCTCTTTACTATGATCATCTTGAACAATTCAATAAATCCGGTTATTTATGAATGTTGTGAACATCTAATTAAATCTGAATCTTAAAGCATTGCCTTAATCGTCTTCGACTTTTCATCGGATAACTGGACAGAGGTGATCCATTCTTGTTTCCCATCCTCGACAGCCAAGACATAAACACACGTAAGGAATTCAAGTTCAACTCTCTCAACTGGGTCGCGGCTAAATGCGACCTGGTCTCTGACACATTCGAACGAACGCCAGCTAATTCGCCCTTACACGCACCACCGTAGAATTATGCTCCGGCGGTCATTCAGTCAACATTTCCTTCCACGTTTGAGAAACAGGGCTCCACTGCCACGCAATGATTATTCTTTTATCCCTTTTTAAAAGATTACATTACTGATCTTCTAATAAAACCTAATATTTAATTAATCTTCCAAAGTATCCAGTGGTCAAGATATCCATCCAGTTCGCGCTGGTTTATAGGTTTAAAAAAAAAAACTCTGATACAGCCTCGGTTCCATGGTAACCAGAATGAACTTCGCTTGCACTCCTAGTCAAGAAAATAAACAGCGTAGCGGAAAAAAAAACGACAATTCCTCCGCCACTAAATCGCTCCAGAACCTTACCAACCACTGCAACTCCTCAGTTACATCCATAGAAGCGATAACGAAACATCCACACCAAATCTTGGCTTCGAACAGTATTCCATCAATAGTCTGCTGAAAACGACGTTCGACGACACGCTCACCAACACGAACAGGATTCGATCGTATTTAAACTGATCAATGAACGCAGTTCCATAGCACGACTCTTCAGTTATTGATACCTGGCAAAACTAGAGACCAGATCCAGACAAGTGAAAACCTTGATGGCCGAAAACCGGTACAATTGGTCTTCAATTCGGAGGAGAGTACAGCGCACTATCCTGGTCCTGCAATCCATAGCGCGGCGGTCCACACATATCCGTTCATTGACCGTTTTTTTCTTGATCCAAGATGGCAAGCATATTTTTCAGCAAAGAACGAACCGGAACCTGGATAACCACCTCCACTAAACTTGTGAAACCTGGGAATGCAGCTCAGAAGCAACTCTTCTTTTCAACTCTCTTGTTCTTCAGTTCTTAAATTATTCTACAGTTTAAAATTGTGATTCAGGCATACAATAAAGGGTGACGATTTCCATATAAGTCAGAACCAAAAGAAGATAAGTGACTGCAGAGCACCGGAGTTTCTAGGGGAAAGTCAACTTTCTGGTTCCTCTGGACGTAGATCATGCAAAAGACGCAATTGGGAAGGTTATAGGTTGAGATCTCAAAAATATCGGCACTGACTTTAAGTAATTTTCTGGATCAGGCCCAAGCCTAACCGAGTCTGTAGTGCATCTGGTGATGACGGACTAATTAAATTATTAATTTAGAAACAAAAAGAAATGTTAACCACATTCAACATCAAAACTTTAGCTAGCGTCGTGAAATATTGTATTTCTTATCACGCTCCTCAAGGTTTGGCAATAAATATCTGTATTGATACATACATAAATAAAATATATTATATATTTTAATGATAAACATCAAACCGCAGTATTGACTGGGCAAGACAAGGGTCTTTGAATGTTGAAGAGATGGAAGATTTTTTTAGTCTTCGTCTACCTTTGTAGCCATCCACATTCAATCTCATTACTTCTTTTTTTTTGCTTATATCGTCATCATGCCTCCGCATAACATGCCCAAACCATAGTAGAGTGAATAGGCACTTACTTAGCTAGCGCGTACCATCTTTCGACCAAATCTCCACTTCACCAGGTGGGATCGTGGTCAAGCGTTGGCTTACAAAACGTAAAAAAAACGCGCTAATCTTTTACTCCTCAATTTCTCGATCACTGGCGCTGCTCGAACACAAAAAAAACTTTTTTTGTTTATTATGAACATATCTTTAATCAGTTCAATACATCGCGCGTCGCATCACTGGCAGTCTTGGCTTGTATACCATACTTTTTGACATTTTAACTCCTTTCATTTGAAATGATATATATTTTAAGATAAAAACATGCTTTAATTAACTTTTTTTTTAGTTTACATATATTTCCGATAATAAACTTTGTAGTTAATTATAATGACTAAAATATGTTGATTATTATGTGTATTTCACGTTTTGTTAGGTTTTTGGTCTTGTCTAGAAGACCGTGGCTCACATAGCTTTCTTTGCTTGTCTTGTATACAAAATTTTTCTGTCAAAACTCAACACCAGCAAGTCTGATATCGTTTGTATACCTTTCATGCACCATCCATCAATACTCATGACAGAGAAATCCAAATTGCCACGTCATTGAAAACTAGTTGTAGCAAATGGATCACTATACAGCATCCAATCCAGCTTTTGGGAATCTTTTTTTTGTGTAAGCTTCAAACATTTCCAAAGGTGGTACGGAAAGCGTCTAACACCTAAGAATTAGTTTAAAAATGTAAAATGGCTCTTATGAGCTATCATAACTTAAGATTTACAAAATGCAGCACTGAATCAATTTACACTTTTATTTTGTTTAAATTTTCAAATTGTACTCGCACGAAAAACGTATCCTCTCCAAGATTAATTCAACCATCCGATAGGTTATCGATAATGGGCCAAGACCACTCCTCGCTTCGTATTCTTCTCGGAATATACGACATTTATTTCCGGCTGTACTCCATATAACTCCATGTCTCCAGCAGTTCTATACACCTTGAACCCTGACCGAGACTCGCGTTACAATTTAAACTTCGCCCTCCGACGCAACCTGGCCATAATCCATGCTACTAAGACCAGGCTCGCTTTCAGATGTCATCATCTCTGTTTCCGATACATATGGAACTTTTTATACTTCTTTTTACTTTTAATTTTTATATCTATAATGTTATGTTATGAATGAGTTGTAAACAAATCTTCATACAGGTGTGCAAATACCTGTCTTTTCCTCCGTTTTATAGTATTTTCATTTTCGTTAATTATTATTAACTTTATTATTTTATTTTCCAAATTATATCTAAATCCTACCGCTCGCGTAACTTCATGACACTATCTTCGACACTCTTAAATCCTCCATCCGATTAACAATAATGCTCCGAAGATATTGCGAAAGTATTCCAGTATTTAAGTTCAGCATATTCCCTAGGAATTAAATCCAAATCAAAATAAGACATTCGACAAAAGTTGCTTTCTCTAAAGTTTATCATGTGCCAATCTCTAGTCTAGTAAAGGCTCCGGCGTCGACTTCCCATATGGACGAAGCGTCTCTACCCAACTCACTCCAATAATCAGCATCCAGACGATACTACCGTGAAAATCTCGACTGCTACCGGGGTTATTTTTTTTTAATTCCTGCTGCTGTTTTATGCAGCACCCTTGGTGTCTCTTAATTCCAGCTTATACAAAAATTTGCAGTTATACATTATTGTAATAATTATTAACTCTAACACACGGTTCGCCTTTGTGTCAAAGGTCCAGTACCAAATAATATGATTCTTTAAATATAATTTCAATAAATCAATAGTTTGAATATCTTTATAAAATCGATATTCAGTTATTTTATTACACATTTACATATTTTGAGAATTTGGGTTGTCCCGCCACACTGCACTCTTGCATCGGGGTAAGCTTTGGTTTTTGTCGTAGCTCCCTATCCTAAGCATTCGCGAATTTGGACCAATGCCCTCGCACCTGAACGGATTTTAATCTATGCCGTCGCTCTCACACCTGAGTTGACACCGGACGCGACTGTCGCTCTCTATCCTGAGAGGTCGCAAACATTAGTCATCGCTCACACACCTGAGCGGACGTCGGACGCAACTGTCGCTCTTAAACCTGAGCGGTCGCAAACATTAGTCATCGCTCTCATACCTGAGCGGACGCAAGACGCGACTGTCGCTCTTAAACCTGAGCGGTCGCCGGTCACGATGATGGTCTTCATGTTTACCATGGCCCTCGCTCCTGGGCATACCTGGCTCTCCGTAATTATTTTCCTCAAGTTCCATCGAGGCATCTGGAACTGACAATTACCAGCCGAGTAACCAATAATACTAGTCTTCCATCATTATCTATCTATTTCGCAACAAAGAACAATACAGAAATAGCATGATAAAATAAGAATGTGACAGTATACGTGAACATGAACATCAATGGTCCCCACATACAAGCTACACGTTAGGGCATAGGAGTTTCAACTCGCCTTAACATCACAGTTACATACAGGTAAAACCAGGAAATAATACAAAATAAGTAATGCCTAAAGCGTGAGATTAGAAGAAGGAAGCCCTGTTATTTCCATTCTTTTCGGGCAATTTTATTCAGCGATGATATCTTGTTACTAAAGTTAACTTTCATTTAAAGTTTTGTCAATTTTTTTTTAAGGAATTCAAGTATAACACCATTTATATTAGTTATACATGAATAAAGAAGATTCAAACCTTGAATTAATTGCCTTATACTTTGGCCAATTGTAATGTATAATATTACCTAGAATTTAATTTAACTATAATAACCCTTTTGTAAACACAGAATTTATTTAAATCTGAAAATATATCCAACTACAAAAAAAATATTAATCAAACAATGAAAACATAACATTTTATATATAATATTATACATGTATCATTGTAATATAGTCAATACAATCACCTTTATTTATGTAGTTCCAGTAACTGGAAGATTGCTTTACTTTGCAACATGCACCAACAATCTCTTGTATATTATTGTGAAGAAAAACCGACACCGTGTCGGTGCATCGGCACAACACTAGCTTTACCAAAATATCGGCGCTTACGTCACCTCACTAATCAATCTGACATTTGACTTGGTAAGAAAAGCGCGCCACTCGCGCCAAAGGATTCCAACTAACAATGTCTGAAAATATTAATTTAATTATGTATTTATTTACACAAAATTATATAAATAAATAAAAACACATATCATAGCAATTTTATTATTATGCTATAATAAAAGCATATACAACTGTCATAAGAATCCATTATGAGAATAAATTAATTTTTTTTCATTTTTATTGATTAATTAGCAAACAAATTTGAGTGCTAGCGATATTCTGATAAGACAAAAAAAACAACCATTTAATGTGAAATACCGACTGTGAACCTCACTTTACTTTGACTATTTAC
>NW_013533657.1:129853-312154 GCF_000836235.2 Papilio xuthus
TGAGGTCTTTGCCAGTCCTGTACATGGAGGAGAGAAAGGGGTCGCGGTTGTGGTACTCCTTGCCGGAGCGCGGCCGCAGAGTGCTCGTCGGCTGACGGCTCAATCTGACAAGTAACAATCATAAATATGTTTGATAAGCAAAAGAATTATGCAGATGTTAAAGGAATTATATTACAGTATATAAGAATAGAATATGGATAATAGATAATAAAAAGTAAGGACACATACCTCAGAGCGCTCGGGGTATCGGAAGATGAATGGGATGACGTTAACGAGAGCGTTTCGATGTAGTCCGACATGTCGGACGTGCCACTTGACGTGCTGTGCGTGTCCATTACGCCTAAAAAATATTGAATTAAAAAGTTAACTGTGTAGTAAAATTTTTTAAGCAGTCTCTAATCCTGGAAGAAAAAAAATGAAAATAAGGGTTTGCTACCTTTGAACTGCTTTGGTGGTAGGACAGGTACTTCTGCCTCGGCAGATGAAGATTTGGCAGGAACAGAGGCTTTATGTACTTGTATCGAGAGATCCCTGAGAGGGTCTGACGACTTTGATTTTCTTGGCAATGACGAATGCAAACATCCGGTCAGGTTGCCTCTCATTTTCTTATGAACCATATAATGATAGCGTGAGTGTACTGATGTCATGGGCATTTCAAATTCTTGGAATTCTCCGCCGCCGTGCTTCAGTGAACAACTGGACACGCCGGAGTCATTCGAACTAGACGAATCTCTGTTACCACCGGACTTGCATGGCACACTTGAAGATCTTTTGATTTGAGCATTGTCCATGTGCTTGTTACGAAGATGCGGGATTTCTTTTGAGGAATTCTCCTCCGAGGTTTTGTTTTCTGAGCTAGAGGATTTACAGCAGTCGTAACATTCCCTTTCGTTATCGCAGGGCGATGATATTCGATTATCAATAGCCATGTTTCTTAATGTTTCCAACGAGGAAGAAGTCGCGTGGCTGCCGATACTGCTGTCAAATTCTTTTAAATCTTCCAGTAATCTAGCTGAATCAACAGAACTAGATCGTTTTTGCATGGCTTCTTTGTTGTTGTTAATAATCTGCACTCGTGTGTTATGTCCAGTGGTACCGCTCAGAGTAGGAATACTTATAGATTTCTCTATCTCTGCTCTATGTAATCTTTGTATTGGATGTTTCAAGCTCTGTGACCAATTAGGATTAGGAGACATCGGAGTGTATCCAGAATTAGTTCCCCTGACTATCTCACATTTTACTTCTCTTGGCGGTTCCATTAATAAATATTCATCACTTTTATTTCTTTTCATTTGTTCGTTGGATAAAATTTGTGGATTATGCACACATTTTGTACACACACGAGATTTCTTTGGTTGTGTTGTCACCGCGACATCAATGTTAGCACTTAATGCATCTAGTTCGCTCTGTGTAACTCCTGCTTTTTTCAATAAATCTTTCGCGTTCTCGTAAAATTCTAAAGAAAGTGCAAACTCGAGGTTCTCGTAATTTGCGTACGGACCCTCAAACTGTTTATCATCCTTAGGTTCTATATTTTGATAATTAAGTAATCCTGGTTCATTGCAACAGTCATGTGAACATTCTTTATCAGTTGTTGCACTTTGACGGTTAGTTTTACGGGATACATCTACAGTTGCGTATATTGCAGCGTCTTCCGTCCTATTGCTTTCTGCTACTTCTGTGCTCACCCTGTCGCTGTTAGAACTTTTGTTACAATAGGGAAGACTAATTAAATTATTCGCCCAGCTGGTGACTTTCAGACAAGGACATTCTACAGGTTGTAAGTTTTCTTCACATTCAACGATAAGTGGCTTCTTCTTTGAACCAAACTTTAAAATACATCCGCACCTTTTCTTTAAAACGAGGTTACCGGGTGAGGATTTATTTGTCACTTGGAATAAATCTTCTACTAAGGCTTGTTTTAATCTTTTAGGGGTATCGTAATACTCAGCATTGTCGGTCTGAAAACGATTTACGTCTTTGATTTCGTACTTACAAAGTAAATATAAAAAATAATTTAAGTATGGATCGTACCTAAATATATAAAGCAACATGCTAAGTGATATTTAAGTAACTTACCTCAGCATGAGTGGTTTTAGGAACATCATAATTTTCATAGGGGCCCACTTTATTATTTGTGGAAATATTATCATTGGCGTTACACCCACAACTCTGTAAAGGTAAAGGGGCCGGTGGTCTCTTTTGATCGAACTGTGGTGGTTTCGGTGGTCGCTGTGGTGGTCTATCCTGGCAATGACATGTTTCTATATTTTTTCTGATGGTTTTTGGTGTCAAATATTCGGTGCTGTGCGAAGAGTTGTCGGAATTGCTCTCAGGAACACATTCCATCGTCCAAGCAGGATTGAAGTTTGTATTTGGCGTGAGCGCCACCGTCGACGACCGCGTCATCACGCCAAGCTTTGATATACAAGTGTTGCAGCGTTCTAAGGTCACATGGTCCGCGCCCGTCCACGGTGGCTCGGCGCTCATTTGTATTTCCGCTTTTAACTCCTGCTCAGTCAATCCGCGTCTCTCATCGGACGGCCAGGACTGTGGGGGATCTCCGCAATCTTCACCGAAAAAATTTTCCTCGTAAATACCACTGGCGGAATCCGGCATGGACTGATCGCCAGCATTTTGATCAGATAACCGTGTGTTCGATCGAGATTTACAGCTACGTTCGGCGCCTAAAAGTAGAGAAAATGAAAATATGAGACTTTTGCCTTTTTAGTTAAGAACAAACTTTTTTTGTTATAAGAATATAAATTAAAGTTTTAGAAATTAAATATACGAAACCGGTTCTGGACGCAGCAGGACGTTGTTGCGACAGGTTGCCGTGCGCAGCCTGGTCGAATGCGTCTGTGATATCTTGCGCTTGGTCTGTGATAAGCAGGTGCAGTCCCTCTCCCTTGCCGCAGTGTGAGCCGCCTTCGAAGCAAAACCGGCCCTCTGCCACTCCGTATCGTCTGCCAAGACATATAGAGAGGGTAGATAAAACTATTCATAAGATAAATGAATTACTTAGGTTGTAATCTTACCTCAGCTGTCCGATTTCCCAGAGCCCCAGCAGGCGAGGCGGTACGCCGCTAGTGAGCGCAAACCTTCTGCCTTGGAGGTGCAGCCTGGCTGGCCCAGCGGGCAGTTTGCGCGTCGCCCCGCCGCCCACCATCACCAGGTATTCCCTCGAGGATCCAAGCTGGCCTCCCACCTTTACTTGCCACGATATGAGCCTCTCGCGAGTCTCGAACGCAAGTACAACGATGACGTCCTGGCAAATGATAGCGATGGTGTTGGACTCCTTGTCCAGCGTAAAGCCCGACTCGAAGCCCAGGAAGTGCTGCAACGAGAGGGACGCTTTGGTTTGACCCTTTTTGTAGCGGTCTTTGGGGTCTCTGTACAGTTGCAGATGAAGACAATCTGAAAATAAAAATATTAGTTATTTTACGAAAACTGAATTTCCATAACACGACACAATATTTGAAATCACTTGTTTTCTATGTTCAATATTCGTGTTAATAAAACCTCATTACGTCTGCCAATTTAACGTCTACTCCTTGTAAATAAATTTTCTAATTAAGACCGTTTGATCGGCGCGCCGTGAAACTGCAAAGGGACGCTATAAAAGAACTGACTTTTCTTTTTCGTGAGAAAGAAATCGGGCGACCTTTGTTACCGCAAGTCGCCGGCCTCGTTAACTCCTCAATACTGTAGCTCGGGGAAATAGCACATTCCGATAATTAAGATCGTTCGGATGGTAAAGGAGCCGAGAACCTGCCCTTCCCCTCGCCACTAGCCGTCCCCGCCCCCGCCCCGCGATCTCCAATTACCGACTAGGACTAGTTCAATTAGACCGGTGCCACAGAGTAGCAATAATATTGCATGAAGTTCTCCACACGATTATTTTTATTTATTTTTTATATCATAAGGCGGCAAACCAGTGAGCGGCCACCTGAAATTGCTGAAATAGCGAAGTGACCGTTGCCCATAGACATACGCAATTGCATATGTCTTGCCTACCTTTAATCGACGGAGGAGAGGATGCACAGAAAGATTTTCCAAACGCCATTGGCAAAAACACTCGTTACATTTGTTGAACTAATCTGTATATCATTGTTGATTTAAGTAACAATAAACAATAACCTGTAAACTGTTTATGATAAAATATAAAGTCGCCATACCTTCTAGTATAACAAGACGTAAACACACAATGTATATATATATGTATTGTTTGCAAATTATTACTTGAATTTTATTGTCTGCTGTACTCTGTGGTCGAAGGAGGTCCGACTTCTTGGCAGCGTCAGCTCGAAGCGAGTTAAGTCCACACTTGTGAAAATCTCGCGCCGCCACTCCACGCGATCGGCTGTTCAATGGTTAATGGATGTTTGAGTAAGTTTAAATGCTCCTGAATAAGATTAGTGTATATGTGTAGATTTTCTTTTTATATGTAGAGCTTAGCTTTGAAGATTTACCATTTAATTAACGTTAGCATTTTGTCTGCTTTAAGTGTAATGTTTTGATAAAAGTATTTATATTTTTACTTATTCTCTTATTAGATACATATATCGTCAATCATCTGCTTACTAAAACAATCGTTGTAACAACTTAAATTGATTTTATTTCCAAACACAAAATGTAGAAGTGTTCCATTAATATTATATAAATACCTACTCGAGTTGTTTTCAATTACAAAATAGTATAATGTACGCAGAGGTACTACTTTTAAAATTCATCTTGAATTTACAAAGGTTAAAGAGCTGTATTACAGCGTAATAGCGATCACACAACGCCCGCCGCATACGAAGCGCCTCGCGCGTGTTGAAGATCAATCAGTATCGCAGCGCAGCGTGCACCGCCGCCCCGCGCCGCACCGCGCCCGTGCGCTCGACACAGCGCTGACGCGACGTCAGCCAAGATACCGTTTACTGCAACTCTGCAGTTCCGCTTGACTCCGCGCGGAGTCACGTCCCGGCGCTCCCTGGGCTCATGCCTCGTCAGTCGCTCGACTTTTGGTGCTGGTCGTAAATCAAGCGAGATCCAACTGCAACCCGACAGGGAACGAATACGCGTACTAATGTTGCACATTTTTCATTTTGACTTGAATCGGATACCGTTTTAGAGTAGATGTTACTGATTGTATGTACACCACGAAAACTTAAAACAAAACTAGATTAAATTTACGTTCAGTTTCTACCAAAGTCTAAGGCGCTATTACCGAGATGATATCTTAATGAAGTTCTCACTTTCAAGAAAAAAAAAACCATTGCTGATCTGTAGCCGTTATATTCATCAGCATTTTCTAGACTTGTTCCTATAAACCTAAGATAAAATAATTCAAGCAAAACTTGATGCATTTTAAAGAGATGCTTCAATTTATCCTGTAATTAATATCTATAAAGTTTCTTTAAAACGGAAACTTAAAGCAAAGAGAGCTGCGATCGTTCTCGTGAACGCTACCAAAGGAAATTTCCTCAAAGAAAGCTTAATATCTAGCAACGGTTCAATAAACTCGGTGCTTAAAGCTCGCCGGCCCTCGTAAGCTCGCCTTCAGTTTTTACATCCGCCTTATTTCAGTATAAAGTGGTCCGGAATTTCAAAGCTTAAGTGTTTTTACTATCAATTTGTGAAATAGAAGCAGAGATTCTTTCTTTTATTTTCTTAAAACAACGAAAAACATTTAGCATGCCAGTAAAATGATGTTCGACGACTTGACTTCAACTATACCTATAAAGTTGGTTTTTACTTGAAACTTGTCATTGAAAATGTATTCATGTTGGAAATTTTAATAAACGGTTAACTTGTCACCGGCTCCAGACACTTTAAAACATGAAAAGCAAATATTAAATAGATACTTGTAAATTATGTATGCAATTAGTATAATCCACTCATGCCCTCGGGGGTAGAGGCGGGGCAGAGGAAGGGAAGTTTAATAAGAGTGTAGTAATTACGGGCCTCCTCGTCCTCAGCTGCGAAATTAATTAATATTCGTTCCATAGTCCTACCCCATGCGCACTAATTTGCGGTTCTCTTTAGCGGAAGCAATATCTTACTGCAATACAGATTAACGAGTTATTACGTCTTTAATAAAATAATAATAAGCAATTTGCTGAGGTTGCGGCGGCGCGGCGCACCGGACTTGAATATTTGTATTCGCTTATTTGCTTTGTACATTAATTCACAAATTTGTAAAGAGAGATTCGTGTTTTGTGACTTCTGTGGAGTACAATTTTTTCTTTATGAGGTTTTGTATTATATTAATGGTGCAAATATAACGTAATTTCGAGAGAAACAAGCAAGATGTTTTAAATGTTTTTCTAAAAGTCTCAACTATTCTAAAACATCATACCGTAAAACTTCAAGTAATATAGTGAAAAGGTTCTCCTGTCAGTTTTGCTAGGTTATATTTTTGTGGTATTTCGGCTGCCAATTAATGAAACTTTTTTAAATTGGCACAACTTTAGTATGTAAAATGGAAGTCATTTAGCTGCACACTTGACCCGCACGATCCTGTCGCTCTCTAGTGTGCTCGCCGCGAACTGCGCGGATTAAAGTACGACGCATAAAATTTATTTTGAAGCTACCAACAGAAGATGCATATTAATGTGATGTATTTATTTATTTATTTAAAAGGCATTAAGATACATTTATTATGGCAACAGGTTGATAAAATGAAACAACAAAAATCAGCAAAGCATTCCAAAAGGCGGCAAACTTTTGTATTAGAAAGTACTACAACGAGGTTTGGAAGCCTGAAATAATCCTTCAATTTGGCTTCTAAGCTTTATCATACACAACAAATAAAAGTAATCTATTTTAATTTAATTACAATATAATAGCCTCTCGGTCAGAATGAATCCCTGAGATGTAATAAAGTCAATAATATTATCATTTGTTATGAAGCAAACCTGGACGTCGCTTAATAACTTTCATGAAATATATTTCACAAATTATTATCCATAGTCTATCACATGAATCAGATTAGAAGCCCATCTATTACATATAATGAGGTCCAGCAGGTCCAGTGCGCCAGGGCCGGATTCTACGGCGTTATCAACGCGCCCAGTAATATCGTACCGAGACCGGACCGAAGCCCCGCTAAAAATGATACGAGTTATAAGTGACAAGCGATATTCAGTAGAGATTTTGCATAAAAAGCGAATGAAGAAAAATATTTACATAGTATTTTTTTTTGTTATAAACCGATTAAAATAGCAATTCAGAAGAGTTAGAACCAAACACACTAAATTTCTTGCATTTTATTACACCTATACATACGAGAAAGTTTATGAACTGAGTACTTTAATCTCAATGTAATTACTCTGTTAGTGAAATTTAATTCCGCCCCTGTATTGTCTGTTTGCAAATGTACCATAAAATAATTAATATTTATTTTCATGGAAATGTGAAATTTACAATTAATATTTCATTTAATTTCCGATATATATTATACATATGTAAGAGTAATTATTTGTTAATTTCTGATTTATTTATTGTACAGTAGATGAATTGTATATTACTTAATTAGAAATACAATAAAGGAATTGTTTCATTCACTATTCAAACATATTTATGTACTACACACGAATAAATAAAGATAAAAGCGAGTACTAAGATTTGTGGATTATTTTACAAAAGTTTTTAAAAATATGCGAATAGTGGAGGAAAATATATGTAGGAATATCGAAAATCTCGCTCCGCTTCATATATTGGGTCATACAAAGTAAAGCCTTAGCAAAAAAATAAGGGTGAATGTAGATAAAATAATATGAGCAGGCAACGAATGCGTTCATTACGCGCCTTCTCTCGCCCGCTCCGGATTTTCTCTTAATTTTTTTTTTATCCGAAGGTCAGTTTTTTATCGAAGTATAATACGCAACGATTTTCCCAACATAAATTCTTTTCTATTTTCTACTACATCGTTGGATATCTGAAAATGATTTCTGTGTGAAGGTAAATATGTTTTTAGGAAATGGTTTCCGCATCGTAAGGTCTAACGCTGTTTTAGTTGTATAGGTTCTTTATAATTTGTTTTTGTCGAGTGCAATAAAACCGATTTAGATTTTATTCGAAATACAGCGACTGATTCAGGATTAACATTAATCCCTGAGGTCACATAATGAGTGTGGCGAGCGACAAATTGCGAGGAGACATTTTTTAGCTGTTTCCCTGCCCCCTCACCCGCCCCTCCCCCTGTACAGTCGCAGCAAATGTATTTAAATACAATTACATTTGTATAATGAGTACACCCGCGAGAGCTATCGGAATTCTTTCTTCTCTAATTTACTCGACGCCGACAAAAAAGAGCAAAGAACAGAATAAAATCGAATGAAAAGACCTAAAATATTTTATCCTCACTTTGCTACTTTAAAAGTTGTAAAACGATATTTTTAGAACACGTATTTCTTTGTGAAATTTCAACGAGTATCAAAACGTTACAAAGTAAACACGAACGTAATTCAGAGTCTAGAAAAAGAATATAATTTATGGAGTCGCGAACGATCATACGCAAGAATAAGCTGCAAAAATAATTTGGTCGTTATTTGCTTAGGATAAAGAAGCTTCGATGCTGAGGTTTTTTCGGCGCCGCGGGCGAAGACCGCACAAGATAAATCTGTGCCGTCCTCTTCAAACAATGCTTTTGAGGGATATTAATGCTCCTCCCCAGAGATCTTCTGATATCTTTTTCGTCATTCATTCTTTTGACGGGCGCGAAATAGACGCGAATAATTCGATACGTCGTCGAAGGGTTTGTTTGTGGCCGCGTCGCCTGCGTTATTAATGATATTGTTGTGATGTCGCGATTGTCTTTGTTGAATTCAAAGAAATATATAACGCTATGTTATACTTATAACAAATTGGTGTTCATAAAAACGATATAATAAGTAAGTTCCTACATATCATACAGCCAATAGATTAATTCTGATGACGATGACATCACAACATTTTATTGTGATTAATGTAATATATTGAACTACATTTATTTTGCATATCGCAGTAGTTGTAAATAAAAAGTCACTTTTCCGAAGTAAAAATGTTACTTTATAATATAACTTAACTATATTTAAAATTACATGACATATATTATATAGTTATCATTTAATTAATGTAAGCGATATGAGGATCCGCGTAGAGTCGCAGCGGCGTAGCGACGTACCATCGTAGCGTAGCGCTACGTGAGTCATTTGCTTAAATTAATATGCGCTCGATGTTCCTGCAGGGTATCACTGTAAGTAATGGATTTGAGGAGGAATTTCATCAACATCACTTTTTAATTAAAATGTTCTTCAACGATGTTTCAGCTTCCTTTTTTGTACTTCAGATGTGTGACCTAAGAATTGTATTCATAATAAAAATGTTTCGTTTATCAGAGCGTTAGTTTTTCTTTGTCAAATGAACTCGAAACTTAAAGGGTAATCTTGCGGAGCGCACACATGACTTCTAAATTCAAGTTGAATTTAGGGGACATGTAGTATAGATATAAACAAATTACAATTTCTATCAGCGAACCTGTGAGACATAATAACAACTCTCGTTTTTGTTCTCTTTTACTTTATTGGGCCAAGAATTAAAAGTCAAGAGTGCTTGCTCAAACGATATCTGTGTATTTTCTTTCCGCCGCCGTCGCGTCAGCGCTAGCCCGCCCGCTCGTAACCGGGGTGTAAATGTAAATGGGAAAACAGGTGACACCCTGTTGGAATTGTACCTGAAATTTATACGCGGTGTTTCGTTACGCGATTGCTTTCGTTGGTTTTACTTTGTATTTTCTGTCTCCGACATCATAAAAGCAATTAGAGGAAATTTATTTCATGCCAGTAGTGTATTAAGTGTATTAAGCCAAATCATGCTTCTAGGTGGTCAAAGTTTTTATTGTGGTTATTATTACTTTGTTTTTCTGTGTGGGTTAGTTTAATAAAACAAATTTAATGTGTGAAAAGTTATACAAAAGTTAAAATACATTGACATAAACGCGAGACCATTAACGTGTGACATCAATGTAACGCTTAATCCACAAGTTAAACTTAATCTCCACGTCGTCACCGACATCAATAATGCGGTGTATTAGTGTGACGACAACTTAGTACATTAATAACAACAAGTCATTGTCGCCTCGGTCACACAACAATGAAGTGTTAACTTAGCATTACTCTACAAGTGTTTGTCTAGTCTGAACCACACTTGATGATTGATAAATTAGTCTGCATTCAGTTTCAGCGACTGTGTCCGCGCGGAATTAAAAAAAATCTAATTACGAGTTTTAATACTAACTCAAATCGAGATCTGTTGAGACGTTTTAGAAATGATTTCTAACAAACATCTATCCATTCATCTAAACATTCGCATTCATAATATGAGTAAGATAGTAAAAGTACAAAAAAGCTACAATTTATTTTGATGAAAATAATTGCTAATCTGCTATTCAATTTTAGTCTTGAAAGGTGAGAACATTGTGACCATTATCTTCCCTAACATGGATTCTTTCTTTACTCCTTGATTTTGACGTATATTGATTATTTATATGAAGACATAATGTTCAATTTGCACTGATATTAATGTAAGCCGCCTTGTTTGAGCTGTCGTCGGGCAGAGATCTCGCATGATATATCCCACGGAGCCTCGTAAATCAAGCGATTAATGTTTGGAGATTAAGTTAATAGGTCATGTCGGAGAATCTCTGCGGCTAATGGCTCCGGAGCGGAGTGTAATAGGATTAGAGCAAACGTTCAGTTTGTCATAACCAAATAATATCTCGCACATTATCTCGGACCGATTATGGAGATGAAGGGGGATTACTGCGATCATTCCATTTGTCATGGCCGCTCGATTCTGTTACACATAATAATGGATGTGGTATTTTTATTGTTTACATTTATTATTGGTTTCAAAGTCAAGGTTAAAAGTTAGTAATCACAAGATTTTCATTTCATAAGTAATGCATTTATTTATCCATGATTATTATTTATTTCTTTTAGTCTACTTTCTATGAATATGAAATGATTAAGAAATAGACCTAACACAGAAAAGTATATTCTTGTTTACATAGTATAAATGCAGACAACATGTAAATGAGATAAATCTAGTCCTAAGCATAATCAAAGCATCAATGTTAGTATAAGCAGCATGTTAACATTATGTCTGTGGCCTGTATGATCTAAGTCTGTACCGCGCTGCGTTATCTCCTACAAAATCTGAGCATTCTGTCACCGATCTTAATGTGCTTATAAAATTTACCCTTCTGCCTCTTTTATGTTTTATCCCTTTGTGTTTGTGACAGGAAAAAGGTTCCGCTTTGTCTTTATACATTTTTCAAGTAAAGGAATATAATAACAGAGAGGCGCCGCGACGGATACTGATTTCATGTAACGAGGGAATCGTTAGACAAATCCTTTTTCCTTTCATATTTCCTTTGTGTTGGAAACATTTTAAGAAATATAATGTGTCGTTTTCGTTTTTTATAATATCTTTATTTGTAATATTATCAAGCTGCAATCAATACGTTTTCCATAAATAAGACGGCGTTAACACTATAGAAATAGAATATTTTCATTAAAAAAATTTCATTTAATGTAACAAAAAGTGAACAAGAAGAGAATTATTACTATTACGTTACAACGACCTAGAGAGTTAAAAAACCTGTGCTTAAAATATTTCCTTTTATAAAAAAGCTAAATATTAACTTCGAAATGCACAAGCCTAATAACATTCTACCCAGAGCTCATCACAGTCACATCTCAGTGAAAGTGATTGAAGTCTCCCTTCAATTATGATATTTAATAAAAGGTTTTGTTTCGTAAGACAATCGTTTGTTGTTGAATTAGCCCACGCTTCCATAACTCGCGTCAAAGGCGACGAGACGCCGACGCTCGGGGCTCGGGGCGGCCGCTTTGAACACCTGCCCGACAAAGCGAGGAAGCGAAAGCAATTCTTTTGATGAAAGAGAAACTGACATCGACACAACTTTAATTGGTTCCCATTCAAAATGTCAATATTATCGTATAATCTGTTCAAATTAAAGAACTAAAGTTCAAAGAAAACATAAATTTGTTCGCAGTATTTTTATGAAAAATATCCAAAAAACTATTTCTATCAGTACATGTTGTGTAGAATATTTTTGTAAAGGTTCTCTGTACACTATATATTGGATTGTATTGAGAGGGTACATTCGTTATCCCACGAATGCAAGGGGTGAAATGTCGAACGGGCAACGTTTTAAACCCCAAGCCATTTCACCCTCGACATTTATTTATAACCGAGGAAAACCTTTCACAAAATTTAATAAAATGTGAAATAAGCAAAGGTACTGAAGAAGTACGAAAAGAATTCTATTTGTAATTGACTCCAAAGTATAATATAAAAAGAAGATAATATTAGGTAAAGTTCCTAAGCCGAATATCGAAAATGTTTACTTTACTTGATACATAAGTGTGTATCGTTTATGTAAAGTTTCGACTTAACAAGACATTATGCATGCGCGATGCATACAACAGCTCACAAACAAAGCGCGGGGGAAAACTGAGCTGCAATGAAGTTTACATGTTTAGCTGCGAGACTTAATTTGTTGTAGTTTTACATAAATTACCCGAGCATGAATGTTAATTTTGTTTATCAATAACGATGTATCAAAATTTCACAATTATTTTAATATCTTTAGACATTTTATATTTTTTTCTACCTGTATGTTTGCTTCGTTACAAGAAGCGTCCTTCAGATAGGGGTGGCTCCATCTAGATTAAAAAAAACACTTGAAGCGTATAATAGGATTCGAAGCACGCCTTATAAATTTATTTTTTGTGCTGCCATCTACTGCAAATAAAAAAAGTTAGTAGACATCTATCGGCACGAGCATGAATGAATTTTGTATTTTGTTTTAGCGTGCTTGCATCAATAGATGGCGCTGACGGTTTAGAAGCGCCATCTATCGGCTGTTTATGAAACTGAGTTTTAACATAGTCTTACCATTCCATACTAGATGGCGTTAAAAATGTCACTAAAGTCTTGTTCTGAAAGTGATTGAATACGTATCGTATCGAAGTATGACATCGATTTCTTCAGCTTAACCATTTTGTATTATTGTAAAGTTGGTTTTAATCAAATATTAAAATGATGCGCTAATTTCTTTTTTTTTATGTAAATGTGAATTGTATGTTACTTAATATTTCAGCCAATATTGTCTATATTGTTGAGCATTGATTTAGGGATAAAAATAATAGCTTTTTGTACAATAAACTACTTTCGCGTCTAGAAACTCTGACTACCGAGTTGGCCGCATCGGCGCCGAATCCAAGACGAAGTTTAAACAACTGGCGCTCAAGAATAACTTCCAACAACTCTCGCCTGATGTGCTGCGATCATTTTAATTAAATACGTTTCAAAGTTCATCCGTGACTTGAGATATAATTGACTTTTCTCTGGCGTTTTCTGTTCTTCAAGTTAAAATTGTTTCCATTTAATTAACTAAATGTAAAAGTGATATTTTTGCAGTTTTACATTTGCAAGTGTTTTATTTGAATCTCGTGGATTTCATGAAAGTATTAGTCAATATGATATTATGTGTTGTAGAGAAAAGGCAGTATATAATATTGGCTAATATTAAAAGTTAGGAAATAACAATGCTTTATTTACTTGCGAAAAGACAATATTTAATTAAATAAATATAATTTTTCTCAATAAATGAAATATCCGCCCTCTACCGTCAGATGTGAAAAGCTACTGTTTGCGTGAAACCACGAAACAGCCAAATGTGAAAAATGTTCAACCAAGTGTATCATAGATGGCGCTGTTATTAAATTAAAACATTTATGTAATTTTGGTTTTAAAATTTTTAAATGATTTGTTTGTTAGATTTGTTAATTTTGATAAGCTATTACTTTAAATTATTAATTTTGTACATTGTAATAACAATCTGGAATTTCCTTTTCTACAAATGTGGAAGCACCAATGAAGATAAAAATCACTGCCATTTAAACTCATGGATGGCCTCAAGAGTGACTTCGTGCTGGAATTGCTTCTGCAGAAGTTTTATTTATGACCCACGGGGCGGCGGCTGCGGGTGGACGCGCCGCGTCGCGTTGCAAATTGGAAATGCCCTTCGATTGATTCCTTTTTCGCACTCCGCCTCCGCTTTTTATTCGCCAGACGGTTTCATTAAGGACCCATTGTTGGGTCGTATTGTCCAAAGATGAAAAGTTTATCTGGCATTGTATAATATTTGTGGAAATGGAATTTGACAGTAAAACCAAACCGATATCAGTTTCAGCATTTATATATTTTGTGAAGAAATGAAGTTAGTTTATTAAATTAATGAATTATAATATAATTTGAACTTGTATTAGCGATAAAATTACTAAGGATTACCGATAAAAATCTCTTAATTGTGAACACCACAGAAAATTAACTAAGATTTTAAAACGACATCTACTTAATAAGGAACTTGGTTAGGTGTCAATTAAATCTGGCATCTTCTTATCAAGGACACGCGCGGAGCGGGCAGCGGGGAGCGGGCAGCGGGGAGCGGGCAGCGGGCAACGTAGACGTCATCAAGTTGTCATAAAAGGTCGATTATTTCATACTTGGTTAAGGTGATTTGAATTATCTATTATAAAGTTGAGCAACTGCTACGAAAAGCTTAATTTTAGTAATAGTTATCACTTCCTATCATTTTGTACCGTGTGATAGGGCGGCCATGTTGTACACTGTAGCGTTCGGCACGGCTGCCGGTGAAAACTTTCCCGTCTGTCTGTGTGTCTTGCTGCCTACTTCTCTCCAATCTGTTTGTCTTGCCGAAATGTAAACCGGCTGATATCTGCGGCGACGAGTTGTATTTGTGTTGCCAACAAATTATCCTATTTCCAATTACAAGTTAGAGGAAATGGAAATATCGATATAAGAAGTTATATTTGTAACATTCAACTTATTACGTAAACAGAAAATAATATTAAATATATTAAAATGAATTATGGACCAGAGAAAGTCTAGTTCTCGACATTAGAAAATTCAATCGTAAAACTGTAATTTGTCTTATGTTAGATGATTGGGGTTAGAACCCGCACTGCGTGCAATGAGCCAACCACCACACCACTGCGCCGTCGTTGCGCTTGTTAATTTAGTTTAGCTATAACATTGTTTAGTGTTCATATTGTTTTTCGCAATAACACGTACATACAAGAATGTAAGTAGTTTAAAACAATTTGTTCTGTATCGACAGCCCGCGGGGATTCAAAAAAGAAATTTTCCAACTCGGAGCTTCTTACAACATCGCAACATTTTCAACGAGAAAAAAGCTTGTTGAAGTAACCAAGCATGTAGTGTTGTGAAGTTAATTACTATCTTGGTTTAAGATTAAACTTTAAAACACTAGGAAACGGAGTATCACCTAATCACTTGAACAATTAACCCATTAAAATATTCTATTGCCTTTTGGTCCCGAGAATTCGACCCCGCGGAATGAAAAAAAATCTAGTAATAAATATAGACTATATCCACTCAGTTTTTCAATTTGGTTTAGTTGTTAAATTCAAACAAACAATCAAATCCTTCATCTTTATTATATTAGTATAGATGTTAAGAATTTATCTATTGTCTATTATGTAAAAACTAATAATAAACAGTAAACTCGCGTAAATTGCACGATAAAATTAAACTTAGCAAAACTTTCGTCAAGTTATGCAATAAATGGCGGGAGCTTGTATCTTGATAATAAAATTAAAAATTCTGAGCCACAAGATAAGATCCCTCGGATTTCCAATCGAGAGGCTGTAGGGGGCGCGCGAGGGCAGCGGGGTAGACGGGGGCGGCGGGGAAGGCTTCGTCAAAGGGTTAACCCGACGGGGTATTAAGTCGCGTAAAATTAATTTGCAACTTTTATCATAAATGTTTATCGCAGAAGTAAACGTAGCGTGATCGCGCGGGGAGTACTCACACATGTGATTCATTCTCTTGTGAAGATTTTCATGTAAGTTACAGTGAGTTACGGTGTTCAGACAAATTAGGTTAAACATTATTATTGTGTGAAATAATCTGTAACTACTATTTTTAGTAGACTTACAAAGAAAGAGGTTATAAATCCGTCTGTATTTTTAATGTATGTTACCACGTAAGTCCGCTCCTGGTTTAGATTATTTTTTTTTATTCAAAAGATTTTATTCAAAAGAGCGTCCTCTTTTTTATTTATTTTTAATCTCACTAGAAGACTAGCAGATTTTTGGAAATTAAAATAAGAATGATTTCGCTTTACATAGTTTTAGTACTGTAGGTGTAACAAAGCCGACGACTAACTAGTGTCTGGGAAAATAAGCAGCTTATTAATATGATATACTCAGCTGCTCAGTATTTACAAAGGTATTTTCTCATATATGACGTCACGTGTTATGTATGTAAACTTTAAGCCGCGGAAGGAACGATACTTTACGCTAAGAACGTAGTATGGTTCTTAGTCTATGTGTTTATAAGCGAGTTTTTTGCGCTAAAAAGCGGTAAACACAAAAGTATAGCTCAATGGATGGAAGCCCAGAGGCAATCGCATTAAGGAAATTGTTCGTCCATAAATCATTTTCGAGCGACGATCGGACAAGCGGAAAATTAGCAAAACAATCACTCAAAAAATCGCTCGTCCTGTTTTTTTCTGACCATTGCGTCGTCACCTTTTTATGTCATTTACCTCAATTATATGCTAAAATGTGACCATTAATTCGCTTGAACTAATAATAATTACTTTTCTGTGTTATTTATAACATATATGGAATAAAAAGCGATACTTCGCCGCGTCGCACAAATAACTATTACAAATCCATGAGGGCGCGGCGACAACGAGCGCGACGCACACGAAATCAATTCGGATTTCCTCACTTCACCCAGTTTCCGAACGGAAAACTTTTTTTATTTGTCACCCGCAAGTGACTTTGACGAAGGGAATAAGTTTAGAATAAAACTCTGCCGGGTGCCGCTGTCGCACCTACTACCGCACCTACGCACAAACAGATTTATAACTCAAGGTACGACTTTTGAACTAGTTTCGGAGTTTGAATGAAACTCGGAAATCGTTAGCACGTCATTTTTTGCGGTTTTGCGTGAATTTATTTCTTTTCCACTTTTTAGTTGTAAATGTGTACCAAAATAACTTTATAGTAATTTACCTAACACTAGGTAGATAGTTGTCAAAAACTCACGTTGAAAATTCGATAAAACCCTTTACATCAGTAATACACTTTTTATACTGAAACGTATAAAAAACCCAACGTAATTCCTATCGTTTCCGTACATTTAATCCTATTGCGTGCGTTCCAGTACGTTGACTTTGCATTCTCACTAATTGAGATCAATTACAATAAAACTAGAAATTGAGAGAAACGGAATCGAAATTCAAAGCGTCGATTCAGCTAAAGTTATGTTCATCCGAATTCGAGCGGAGACTGCGGTCTCGTTAGGGCCCCGCTGTCCGTGGGAACTGATCAAGCCACTTCGCACTGGATCGCACTGGATCGCATTGGATCGCACTGGATCGCGTAGCTCCGGATGGCGGCGGACGGCCGTACGCAAATGAATTGAAAGCGAATGCGAATCGATGGACGTTAACGAGTCTGGTTTGTGTCATTGATTTTTCGACGTCGTCTTTACTCCCGACCGCCATCGCCCGGTTGTAAGACATAAAATAAATTACTACATTTTTGGAATACCTATTTTTAGTCGACAATGTTTTGACTTTAGTGAACAAACTTAGAACGAAATAGATAATCAAAAAACCTGCGGACGAATTTCAAAGCTTTGCAATGATAGATACGCAAATAAAAGTGTATATGAAAGAATCTTTACTAAATATTATGGAGGGAGGGAGGAGCAGGCAATCTGACGTAGTCAGGGCACTGCGCCCCATCTCAAAACTTTCTGTAACATCCAACTTCGCTTTCATCGGACGCCGGGCAAAGGATGAACGGTTTAATTTCGCTAAGTGAGCGGCTCACTCGGAATTTGTAAATTAGGTAAACAGCAGATACCTACCGACATAACGGTAATGAATTTTTGAAGAACCTTCCACCTCCGACGAGAAAACACGCAGGGAATAAACTTAGGATCGTATAGTCAGTATCAAGTGATAAAATAATCTATGCGACGTGGAGAGACGTAAAAATGTTACGCTGCAATCAATAAGTGTATTAAGGTGCGCGTAAAACGGAACTAGACGTCGTTCTAGTTCTATGTATTAGATACCAAAGACCCAACACTAACCATGTGACCAGTTATCTTTATTTTACTCTGAATAAACCAGCACTAGGCCACGATCTTACCTGAACTTAAGTGGTAATGAAGTTCGTTGATGTTGATATCTAAGACTAGATGATAAATTATTTTCCGGTCATGTATCAAGTTGCCCCACGACACGCTGTCGGTGTAAGCCAATAAGATGACGAATGAACTGTAAACTTGGTGGAGTTCATTAATTTTATTGAAGCCGTTGTTGTTTAGAACTACATTAATTTGGAGCAGGCGCTGACGTCACATGTGAAGTGTACCATACGTTAGCTGCCAGTAACCAGAATGAAAAATGATAAAGTAAAAATATATTCGCAGACGATAGCCATTGACACTACATAAATAATAAAGCGCTTATTTGCTTCAACGCACTGATATTACGAACTACTAATAGAATTAAAAAAATATATATATTCCAAATCAGTAATTATTAAAGATTTATGAAAAAAAAAATTGTGTAAAGCGCAGAAAACAGCTAAAGTTTCATATGTAACGTTATTTATTAACTTCTTTATATCTACTATTAAATGTAAAGCTATGAAGCATGTACAGTGTAAGTTCCAGTGGCGGGCAATCTGATCGCCTCCCGCTCACAGAAGTATGTTGAGTACGTGCGCAGTGTATGTACTCAGAGCCGGCGATGTATTTACCAGCCCGCTTGTCTAGCACTAACTCCACACTGTTGTGTACATGATCTTAGTCTTATTCCTAACTGCCTCATAAATATACTGTATCATGTATGCATTTATACAGATAGGCTTTTGTTTAAATAAATATTTTTAATTATTTTTCCTGAGTTCGTCTTATTTTAAGTATGATTTGATTTGTGGTTTATTAGCTCACATTAATAACAGATTCTAAATTGTAGCTTTATTAAATTATGTACGTATTTATTCGTTTCTATTTTTATTTTCTTACAAAATACTACCCCTAGCATGCATTCTTTGATGATTTTCTTCTTTTATTTATTATATATAAACGAGTTGTAATCGAAATCGATTGTAAATGTAAAACTCCATTCGGTTTCCAAATAAAAAAAGTTTTATGCGCACAGCTTACCGCGATGAGGAGAATATTTGGGAACAAAACTGCGGGTGAGAAATATTGACTTCGCACCTCTGTTTTCGGAGATTTATTGCTTTGGTCATACTTGTTTTAAATGTATTTGTTGTAACTCGGGCTTTGATTAATATGACTCTGTTTATTTCAACACAATCCGTGTTAAAAATTGTAAAAATATTATCATATTTAATGCTTAGTTTAAAACTGTTTGTTAAAGTTTTGACAACATAATTTTCGAAAAATAAACATAAAAATGTCTTCTATTCGCCAACGATGACGTCAATAGCTACAGAATAAGAAAATTGAGTCATACTCGGGAAAGAAGCCAAAGTTAAGGTCATGTTTTCAATGTCCTTTTATCTTGTACTTTCTTCCGTCGCCGAATTGTCTGCTGTAGAGTCTAGACTAAATAAGTCAAGTATGAACCCTGTCTGGCAAACCGATATACTTTAAGTATTTATAAATAAGTTAATAATACAGGCTCAATAAAAATAACGTCAGAGGACGCCAAACTGTCGCGGCACGTTTGCTGCATTATTAACATCTATCGAGTTTTGAGCAGATTTATCTAAAGCTGGTAGAGTATTTTAAAAACAGCCCATAGATAAAAATTACTTAAATCCATATTATTTATTAATTTCCTTTCAGAGAAAATCCTAATCCGTTGAATAAAGGGTGAGTTTTGTATTAAAAGAGTGAGCAGATCGCGACCCCCGCAAGTCGCCGACGCCGCGCCGACGCCGAGGTCTCGGGCCGCGTCAGCACCGCGCCGAAACGAAGGATGAACGATTTAATTTGGCAAAGTGAACGGCTCAGCCGGGCTTATACCTGAATTACCGTAACGTAAAATATGTTTTCATTAAGATTAACGAAGGTTCTTTAAAAAAAGCTTTCAAAGAGATTTGCAGATTATATTTATAAACCTTTAGTTTAATAATAATTATAATACAAGATACATTAAAAAGTTTACTTTCACCTAAAACATGTCTGTCTTTTAAACTAAACTAAGACAAGTCCTCATAAGTTTATAAGTAATAAGACTAGTCAGTAAATAGTCACGGACAGTAATCCTAATTAACTTCTTCCCACGCGTGTGTTCTTCCTACGTAGTTTGAAATTATATACAACCCCCCCCCCATCCCCCCCGCGCCCACACGTCTATCAATTGTACACTTGATATTTATTGCCGCGATGTTAACATACTTTACAATTTACAAGTTAAACTTGTTCCATTCTATGAATGTATAAGAATTTAATGTCTCGAATAGTTGTCAAATATAGAATAATGTTACACTGTTTTATTCACTGTCACATAGATAACAAATATTTGGTCTATGTCATGTTTGTTTTTTATTTTAACCATGTACTTAATAATTCTAGATAGACAAATGACATACGTGCAGTAGTGAGAGACTCGTCCAACTGCAATATATTGTTCAAGTTTATATCACAATCTCGTCAGTATTGGAGTATAAGTAGGGCTGTCACCTCTTCGTGTTGGTTGGCTTAGAGTTTGAATTCCATGTTTTAGAAACCGGCTGAAAGCTGTGACAAATCACTGGCTATCGCTAGCTAGGGTCTCAAGGGTTAATCACTTCACTTGTAGCAGTTTTTCCAGTAGCTCTTGCCAGCGTTCTGGTCTACGTTTTTTTAAGTTGTCAACCCTAGGCATAAGTGGTCGTGCATCGAGTGCGTCCGCACTGACATGGCACTAGCGATGCACTCGCAACTCGAACTGCACTCACAATAAATTTACGAGCCCCGCATCGGCGACCGAGCTGACGGATTGCAACATCGAACTTTTGACGCAGTCAGGTCTGCTAGTCGAAATTTATTAACCTTTACCAATACTTCTGTTTTATCTTAAAATATAGATAGTGTATGTGTTCATAAATATAATAAATAAATAAATAGTACTTTTAGAATGGCAAAATTGTAAAACTAACAGGAACACGATCGTTCTGTACTTTATCCCATACGTGTTCTAAAAGCGGCTACGAAAATCAATGAATATTTAAGCTTGTAAAATGAAGAGGGTAAAACAGAGGCCTATAAATATTAATAGCCACAGACGATTTTGAAATAGGTTGCATACATATGTTAAGACGTCGCAAACATTTGTTTATGAAAATATGTATATTTTTGTATAATATTATACAATACTACAATATAATTGAAAATGAATTTGTTATTATGTTATATGTTATGTGTGGTAGATAGCGCCGGCGGACAGTCAACATGCGTTTTGCGATAACGGAGCTCGCACACGCGCCGAACTCAACACTCGACTCGTTTGTGCCGTTTGACTATTTTTTCAATTACTCAACTGAATGTCCAATCATCAGAGAATGTTTTTATTTCACGAAAGTGGACAAATAAGTATATGCTATATTGAAATTTAAAATTTTTGTTTTTATTCAAATTGTTTTTGGTTTTTAATAAATGGTAATCATATACCTTATGTGTTAAAGAAATATGTAAATTTCCATTATAAATTAAACTAAATAAAACTCATATTTAAGATGTTATGTTTATTCGTACAAGCGATGGAGTCGCAGGAGAAGGCGCAAGACAGGAGACTTTGGCGATCTCTTGTCTCGGAGGCCAAGACCCACTTTGGGACGTTGCGCCAGCGGAGTTAGTAAGTATTTTTTTCGTGTTGCATGTATTCTGTCCCGGTTATGTGTATTATTAATAAATAAGTGTGACACAATGTAGCAAAACGTAGCGTCACCATCGTAAGACTACATACAGGGCTTTTGAAAGGTATTGAGCTTTCTCAACATGTTGCAAATTTTATGGAAATTACAAAATCAAATGCTTCAAGCCGGGACATCATAAAGGCATGTACTGTACTTATCAGGAGTCAAGATAACTTCAAATAAAATATATATCTACGACGTCGTTTAAATACGTAGAGTTTTCCGCAGTGTTGTACCATCTTATTAAATATTGATAGAATTATCTTAATAGCAAAGCAATGAAATGATAAAATGAAATTAATTATAACTACATAACATGTAATTTATTAACCTCATTATTATTTTCAATGTCGTGCTTTTCAAAGCGGTTAACTTTTCAGGAGCTTGTAATAAATTTAAAGTTGGCATAAATGATGGTAAGCAGAGACAGAGAGGGTGGCATTTAAACTAGTTCCCAACAACCTACGGGCCTAATGAAATTAATGATGTTTTGCATCGTCCGGGGACGCGCGGTCGCTGCTGGTTTATGTCCCCCCGTATTGTGCTTATTGAAGCCTGACATTATACTACTTAGCATAACTTATTGTAAAGAAGCGAGACATATCTCAGTTTTTTTTTCCTTAAGAAAATACTATAAAACAAAAACTCAAATCTCGTCGTTGACCTGTAGTTGTTTCTAAAATGTAAAAAAAGAAACCACAAAACACACACCGACAAAGTGACAAATTAGTTATAGAAAAATTAATCATTCAAACTGAACGGTATTTATAAAATATAAAAATATCCCTGTCTAGACGTATACTACATAAAACTTGTTCATTGTTAAAATATTGTAAAACGGGAAAAAGTTGAAATACAACAATCATACCAAAGTCAGGCAGCGATATAATAGCTGTGCAGTGAATATGCCTCTTTATATTCTTTTTAAACTGCTCGCGTCTGAGCCGGCCGGTATTGTGACCGGCAGCGGTCGCAGAGTGGGCTCGATACTGCAGCTATTATTTTACAAAAGGCTCTCAATAATTCTACTTATCGTTGTTACAAAATATTTACGTTCATTTCTATAGTTAGTATTTAGTACTATTCCAAAATGAACGCAAAATTTTGTAACTGTCAAATGTTATTTTATTATAACTATTATCTTTAATGTACGTAAACACTACAAGAAAATTCTTTTTTAATATTTAGTATTATAAAAAATTACTGTGCGTCCAGTTTTACATACAGATTTAATTAAAAGTTAAGGACTTACCTGTCCAGATAACATAGACATAGGTTCAATTTATGTACTTCACTTAGGTAAATGAAATCGATAACTTCGCAATCCGGGCCAGGACATGTTGTAAGACGCTCACGATCTGAAGATAAAATTTCCTTTAACTGATGAAAATTTTATCCAAGTTGAGACGAAGTCGAACGCTGGAATTTTTTAAATCAATCGGCGTCGTAGTTCTATTTGACTTAACAACCATACTTCGTAAGAAGAAAGAAAGCAAATACAGCATAGCTAATAGCAATAATAATTACTTCGAAATAAGACTTGAATAATCATTTTTAAAACTATCAAAAGTGAGGCTGAAATTAGCCGGTTTTTTATTCGAAATTATGAACAATAAAAGTAAAATGCGAAAATTATTAAATACCTAATTGCAATGTTATGATGTTGAACAAACAGATTAGTAATGTTGAAGTGAGTTCATTTGTTAGTTATCTGGCATAGAACAGTGCGCGAGTGGTCCCAGTGCGGCCGCTAGACCTCGACCGTGCCCGGCCGCTGCAATTCGCTCGTAAACTGTACAGCGCGATAATACTCCCTATAAACTTGCTTTACTGCCTATATTCGGCTCAATTTTCCTACGTTATGTTGCCTGCGTTGTATAACACTATAATAGTGACGTGACTCTCACAATATAGCATGTTTGTTTGTTGGATTGTCTTCACGTATCAATTGAAATCATAAGTTTAAAGTTAAAAGATTAGATTCACTATAAATACTTTATATTTAATTTTTGTTATCTATTCGCCAACTCCGTTACCATTTTAAAATGTTCTTTTCTTTCCTATAAGTAACTTCATCTTTACTTTGTTCAATAACTTGAACAAAGCAAAGATTGATGATGATTGCTGAGTAAGACATCATACAATTTACAATAAAAGAAATAAATTGTAGTATTGTTCATTTAGTAAATGGTAAAAGTTTGGCAAGTGTGGTCAAAGCTGGCCACAAATAACTCACTACAATAAAACTGCTTCGATTGCAACATTTGCCAAAATTGTATGGAAATGATTTGTAATAAAAACAAAAACCTACCGCAAAATAAACTAGGTCGCTAAAAATGTATTTGCAGTTACAGAATTAAACAATAAAAGATACGACTTTATCCTTCGAAAATACATACAACCAAAAAGCAATATGAGATGAATCCTGAAATGTAAAGACATAAAGTTTTTACTGCTTCCGCATGTGTGACTCTGGATAGTACATTAAAGTGCCGCACGACTGCTGGAGATTTAAAATTAGCTGCTTCACATTCACAACAAGAATAAGATACATACAAGATACGTATACAGTTCAGTCAGGGCTAATGTAACTTAGCTAGGGGCATTTAGTTTTGCAACATTACGATATGTCTCAATCTTTTCTTATCAATTTAAAAAGAATCTTAATTTGCTAATGCTAAATGGTTCTAATATTCTTTAGTGATGTTATAAAGAGGAAAGATTTTATTGTTTGTTTTTGTTGAATAGGCTTCCTACTCCTACTAAACTATTTTCAAGAATTTGGCGTGAGCATTAAGCTCATATAAATTTGTATGGGTTCAATAATCCCCAGTAATACGCACTTCATGTCATCACGTACATATGTACATATGACGTATAATTAACGTAATTACACAATATTATTTAGTGCTTAGTGTTAAGAAATTATAATGCAGTTAGCTAAAATTAAGTGTAAGTGAATTTACTTTTGTTCAAGGTGCGACAATGAGCAAGGTGCAACAAACAAAAGCTCAGTGTTATGTCTGGACCGGAAGTTGCGCTGCCACTCGCTCTGTCTCTCACCGCAGCGCTCCTGCATACACAATCGGCTGCGCTTCAATCGCCTAATGCTGTGGAACTGTAAATTTACTTCAAACGTAGTCAATATTGCACAAATACAATAAAACTATCCGTACTATACTAATCCGTACATAGCTTTTACTTCTACTAGAGTTTGTGGTTCATTTTACTTTATTACTTTATATTAAGTACTTATAAATGTTTAAATTAAGATGGATGTATTGATGATGTTTATCACGATGTTGCCATGCTGTTTCATCAGTGTAAATATTACTACTTTTTAATTTGTCATGCAAAGACAATGAGTGACGCTACCAGCAGAGGGCGCTGGGCCGCTCCGTCCGTGACGTCAGCACGTGTGCTTATGACTCCAATTAATCGCTATTTAACATCGGGGAACTGTTTGAAAGCTCATCATCGCCCTCTCATTATTTTACGATCAAGTAATGTAATTGCCTTTTCCCATTTTATAAAGTTCATTGAGTTAATTTCAAATGAGTGAAGCTGCATTATGTGTGATTTAATAGACTTAAGGTGTTTTAAATGTAAAGGAATTCAAATATTAAATCACGTTGAAGTTAAATTATTTGCTCATTTTGGAATGTTAGACGTTGCTTTTGAATAACATTTGCTCGCGGAACGGATGCTGACAGCAACACAAAGACGCGCTCCTTTGCCTTTCTCACAACTCTAATGTTTAGCAAAATGTATAATACATTATTCAATATACAATGGTACGTAACCTTATTGTTCATAATATATACCAGCTTTGCTTTAAAAATATTTTAAACTTCAATTACAAATTCCAGAGCGATAACATGAACACTTAGGGATAAGAGCAGGTGTCGAGTTCTGTCGACATTCCTGGCCGCAGTAATTGTACGTGAAGGAAACCATTACTGCCGCCAACTTACATTAAATAGCAAGTACTTGAGTCACGAGATTTTAAATTCTACGCTGACTCTCATTAGTTAAGTTAGAACACGTCTTAACAGGTAAAGAGCGAACAGAAATAAAGGTTTGATTAAATATACTCCGTTTTAATATCAATTATATAGTAATTGTTTCCTTAATTCTCAAAAGTTATTGAATATTCGAATAGTTTACAACAATGGAAATGTCCACCGCTATAGTTGTATTTGGTTGAACCTAATATGTTATTTGAATGTACTTATACATAAATGATAAAAATAAGAGTAGCACTTGATACGAACTAGTATTTAACCTTGTTAAAGTAGCTTTGCACTATAGACAATTTCCATTTCATCACCGAATGTCATGAGGAAAAAAATCTTTCTTTTTGTTTCGAAACATGCACAATGGTTGGTGAATGTCCACACAAGATAAGTGCCACTCACCTCGGAGTTAATTAACACTCGACATCGGACGATTGCGCGCGCTATTAATTATTTTTTACATTTTGTTTTAGGCAATCTCATTTAACCGACGAGTTTACAATGAAATAAGAGGCTTTGTTATAACCAGCTATAGACTTGACTTTAATGATTAATTAAAAATTTAATTGACTGCCAGAGTTATAACAATTTAAAAAATCAATTAACTTGAATTTTACCTTTTCTTAATTAATTTTCCCTACATTATTTTGTAATACTCAGTCAGTATACGTCTGTCTAAGGGCCATCATAGTCTTTTCTAAATGAAGCTTTTTATTTATGTAACAAAGGTACTTGTAAATATGTACCATGAAGAAAGATCACTTATAACTGCCATTAAAAGGTCTTGAAATTAATATTTCTGATACAAAATACAATTCTTTCTGTGAACAATGGTTAAATAGGAGTGGTGAATACATGTGACCTAGTCGCAACAAAAACATGATTCATGACGTCACAGGCCGCGCGGGCCGTGTCCACGCGCTCCGGCCGCGGACTCTCGTTTTTGCAATTTCTCTGTCCGACCTCCGTCTTGTGGACAATGGTCCTGTTCGTGACGTCATGAATTTATTATCGCCCACATATTCATTACGAAACACTGACGCCTTCAATATTAAATTGTATCTGTAAATAATTTTTGTTGACATGTATATCTTTATTTTTAAAACTTACTATTATCTCTTTTGGGTTAAAAGGTGTTAGAAATAAATAATCATTAAATATTCCACGCACAATTTCACTCGTAAAACACAGTCGTAACACAAATGGGCCAAAACATTTTGTTTATCGTAAAGGTTTCATCCGAGCACGATACTGCCATATTTCCTCGCACAAGTGTAGTTTTATGCTTAAATTTTTACACCAACAAATAAGATAGTTTACGAAGAGCGTGCGAAATATAAAAATGAAGTGTAAACAGAAAAATGGAAGCTATGCTGAGCATAAATCGTCTGGGCCGGCGCGCCGGGAAACTACCCGGCTACGGAGCCCGCGACAAGCGAACACTGTCAAATGTTAACATAACAAATATATAGAGAGTTTTATAAATTAAGCAGACGATAAGTATAACATCTTCTTTCGTCCTTTCATAATTGAATTGAAAAAATATTAACCATTTACTAAGGATACTTTCTCAGCTCACTACAAACAAAATGTCATCTCTAAAAATTCCTCTACGTCTAACAATGTAACAGAACATTTAATTTATAAAGGCGCAGTACAAAGAGCTCTCACAGAAATGCGCTAAAACAAAACACCTGTCCGGACCAAAAGCCAATTGTGTTAATCTGGCGAGCTTGCCACAATCTGTTCTAACTCGCCGCTAAAATGTTACCTAACGTGATTGCTCTTTCACAAAGACCTGCAGCCATAACTCTGTAGTAATGTAATTAAATTGTTTCAACATAACGACACGACTGAACATAAACTAATGATAAAATCTTATTTAATTATTAAACTCTAATCTACTGTGTGTAACATAAAGATTTGGATTCTTAGAATACGTCGAGCACAATATATCAATAGCAAATGGCATTGTTCTTACACGTAGAATACGTTACGTAGTCGTCCCGTCGCGCTGTAAATTGTATTCCAAGCTCTGGGGCTATTCGTTTCCCCGGCCGTGGCGCCGCCGCAAATGTAATATTTTAATTTTAATATAATTCATGCATTGTCGGATATTGTCGGACGGTTTTATATTGGCTCGCTTAATTCCATTCCTGAATAATGTGGACGAGTTATGCGAACGATTCCCGTAATTGAAGTCATGTGTGATTTATTAAAGTATTTGTTATCCATATGGTCTCATGCTTTGGAAGTTCCGCTCAATGTACGACACACTTTTGGTTGAAATGTACGGTTTTGGTTAAAATACATTTTACATACATATTGTAACTGTAGCAAGTGTTCGCACCGGGACACCAATGCGCAGCGTTCTAACAAAATGTATGAAAAATGGTGTGAATTGGTTGTCGATGGCCACCGCTGGCTGTGCTCGGTGGCCGGTTTGCGCCGAGCTTAAAACAGACATACTAAATAACTAAGGAAACTCCAAGCACATTGTCTCATTCGTCAGATTAGATCAAGTATTATTGGACTAATTACAATACATTTTTTTAATAGTAGACAATTTTTATATATAATATTGAAGAGTTGTGAGTTGTAACAATAGAATTTGATCTCGTATAATATTCCTCACCTTTCAATATCCCATGGCAAAGGAAGTTTCTATAAAGGCCTGACCTCTATTTACATACTTTTGTGATATGAAAGTGTCCATTCAATGTTGTAGTTCAGAGTTTATACCTTTTTGAATAGAATATCGTACATATATGCAGATGAATAGAACGTTTTATAGGATTCGATTTTCAATTTGTACTATTGTATCGAGAAATTTTACATAGGCCTACGAACGCAAATAAAAATTTTGGTTTCGAATTCAAAGAAATTGTTACAAGCAAATTTTAATTTTACTTTCTCGTAATTTTGATCTGAGTCGATTTTTTCTTAATGAACTAAATAACATTGAGGATTATTGGATAACAAAATACGTTTTGGTTATTCTTAGTAACTCATTGAAAAATATGTCGTCATAAAAATGCTTGTATTGTAGAAATATAACAATAAGGTGAGAGGGCGCAGAGGTCGCAGAGTGCGCGGGGGTCGCGGGGGGCGCGGTGGGCGCATCCAGAACGCTACAGATTAGCATAAATCAAAGGCCCGAGCAGATGGCCGGCCGCCATTCGCCGGTCTCCTGAATATTTGAGAGGATTTTTTCCCGACGAGAAATTTCCCTCGTAAGCCGCGAGGGCTTTGCAAATTTTCTGCCGTTTGGTAAGGCCGGCGAAGTATCGAATGGAGTTAGAGAGTTTCCAACTCCATTATCAGAATGTGGGCATTCAGCGCGCGACCCACGTTAATATTCCCAAGATCGTTCAGATAAATTTTCACCCTACAAGTTAAAAGCGAGAAAACTCGCACAAACTTGTAGATATATTACAACATATTATAATGAAATGTTTACATATCACATGCTTGTTTTGGAATCTATTTAGTCCGACTATTGGACTAAATAGATTCCAAAACAAAACACCTTTTGTTCTTTGGTTATCAATTTGACTGAGACAACAAACATATATGTATTGCATAATTTGACTTTACTTTTGAAGATTTAAAAAAGCCCTTATACTGCAATATTACCAACATTAATATTGACGAGTCATTCAAAGTTCATACAATGCCACGACAAGGAAATCCACTTACTCTATAGACGAAGTAAAGGAACAGTCATAGTTAGTGGCACATAATCAAGCCTTTTTTTTTACAAAATACGAGGTAAAATACGCAGTAAATAAATATATTAGTGCGCATAGATTTTGACCATTAAAATCTAAAACTATCAATATGTAAAACTTATTTGATTGCATTCAAAATGAGAGAGATAATTAAAAAGTTAAAAGGCAGAATTAGCCTAACTTTGAAGCAAATTAATATGTGTTTTTCGAGCTACGTCATAAAAAAATTCCCGCTATCTCTAGATGGAGCATGAAAGAAGACTAAAAGAAAAAATATGGTTGTAAAGAAAGCACATCTAAGAGTGAAATAAAGTCACAGCGTGTGAAATCGCGGATAATACGCATTAACCCTTCAAATAGCGCGCGATCAGTCCGTCTTAATGCTAGAGTAGTCCAATGGTCCATTGTTACCGGATTAAACATTACATGAAATATAAACCAAGATAGAGCTTATATTTTCTTCTTAGTTACCCAGAGCTGGAGTAAGGTTAATAAATTATTTTTACTAACGTAGAGTAGCTTCACTTTGAGTGTTTTCCTGTAAAATATTTAACGTTGTAATAAACATTATGAAAAGAACACAAGTTAAAGTTGTGTCGTCATGAGATAGCGTTAAATCCCAAAGTCCCGGAGGCGTTCGCGATTTCAAGCTTTCAAAAAACTTGAAGATGTAAATTCGTTCTGGGAGCCGGCAAACGCTCCGCCGGCGCCGCGCAGCGTACAGTGACACAACCTCGTTTATTTATAACGTTTCCTATGAAATATCCATGTTTCATTTATTTTAGTTTTCTTAACTTTTTTTAAACTGTGACAAAAATTTAATAATAACTTCGATACAGGCTTAAAAAAATCTGTAAACTATGATATTTGATACACATATGTTTGATTTCTTGTCTTAAGTAAAATGCTTATTGCACGAATTAAATAAAAAAAAAATTGAAATAATATTTTCAACAGGTTAGATTCTTTACAGAGTTAGATTTATAAAACATTAAAAAATTGTGTATTATACCCATATTATATTATATATTTTCGATATAGTAGTCAGCGGCTGTGTTACAAGTCGTAATTACGAGGATATAGACAAAACAATCCAATTTGAGTGCAATGAAGCTTGAATCCCAAAGCGCGCACCTGCTCGGGTGTTACGAGAAGGTATCGCGCGGAATATCACATGGAATACATATCTCGCGGAATATTTACGATATGTTAGGTATATGCGTGTTAGGACAAAAATATAAGTGCTTTATTCAAACTTTTGCTTTTATTATTTAGTGTAAAATAAAACAATTGATTAGTTAAAAGTAAAATCTTCACTCATAAGTAGATGAAAAATTCCATAATGTTAAAAGAATTATTTGCCAACTGTTTACAGCATTTTCCTTAAAATAACACTTTAACAGCAGATGCATTAAAATCTCGTTTTATAAAAGCTACGAAAGGCAAAGTCAAAGCAAAATTTTACTCAATTAATTACTGAAGAAATCTAATACTGGAAAATAAAGTTTCTGGGAGATTTTCCATTTAACTGGATAAAGAAGGCCTCGGTTTCATTAACTAATTGAGTTGTAATCTCCATTTCTTAAAAAATACCCGGAATAAGAAACAAACTGAAATAAGGTATAGTTCTTTTCAAATATCTTCACGGACAAATGTCATCAGCGCGTTGCGCAGTAATCTTCCCCCGCATCCCGCTACACCTAAAATCATGTTCGGAGCACTGACTCGCGCGAATTTTAGAGCCGGCAACATATCTAAAAATTACTATACCTACTTTGTGCCCATGATGTTAAGAATATGAATTATATAAATGAGAGTAAAACTGTTGTTCTTTTTTAAATCTATTATTTTTATAGTTAAATACAGTTGCTTTCTAATTAAACGTAATATATTAATGGACAATATAATTATACATATACAGTAAGAGCTAATACTCTTTATTAAGAGTTTATATGCCTTTTATGTAGGCACATAAATTGTACGTAAAGCGAAGCTTTGCAATAAAAGCTTTATAGGAAAGGATTATTGTTATGTTGAAAATAAGTACACATAAATTGAAGTCAAATTAATGCAAATAGTACGACATATCTTATTTTAATTTCACGTTACAGTATTTTATAATCTGTGAGTTAAAATTTATCAGGAAACAGACATTCAATACAGATGTAAATTGACTGAAGACGTTGACTGGCGCTCCGCATATCCGTGCATCAGCGCCAGAGCCGGACAAAGCGATTCATTTGGCGGGAAAACGCGATGTCGAGGTTTTATAGGTATGGACGGAATCGTGTATATATGAAATAAGAATTGGTAACATGACCTATACCGTTGTTGAATTAAACATAAGACTAATTAATATTAATGCATAATTTACTATAAATAAAATCATATTTTCATAATGTATGTACAATACATGACATGTAAATTTAAAATGATAAGTAAAACAATAGAACACATATGTCATCCATTTGCTATGATTTATATAAAAAATACATCGAGTGCTGTACAAAACGAAAAGCCTTGAACAATACAAATAAAATGGACCGTTTGCAGCAAACAAAGCGACGTCCGATACGAAGTTAAGTGTGGTTGTCATCTATCAGCGCTGGTGTCAAAGCCTCGCCTCGCTAAGGTGGCCATAACAATAAAACACCGGCGATGGCCCGATAACTCGCTCGGAAGAGAAATATCTCGGCCGCTGTGACCCCTAACACTAGCTTCACTGAGCCACGCACTGGGCGACACATTCTTAAGCTATCCAAACAGAAGATAACTAATAGTTAAAACAAAGCAGCTAAAAACTTGAAAATAGTTTTAACGTACTAATACTTTTTTATCAATTTAGAAACGATTTTAATGCTTTTTTTTTCTTATTAAACCATTTTGATGTAATTTAGGTAAATGTTTTAAGATTATTTTTATTTTCATATGTATCTAATGTGTATGTACTTTGTATATATATGCAATGTAAATTGATATCTTATTTAACCGTGTACAAGAAAATAAATCGCTGGTTTCGTGGCCCAACAACACAAGTACTTATCGCGGACTGCGGTGACTAGCGCTCTGTTTACTGGAGTGACATAATTTATGACTGCACCTCTCTCTCTCTCTCGCCGTGTCATATTTACATGAATATACTTTAAAAATGCTGTGAAGAAGAATAAGGCTGTAAATATATCAAAATAAGACAGCGATTTTCTCCGCCGCTGCTCTTAAAGAAATTCACTTTTGGTATTTCTTCATTTTGTAAATATCTTCAGGTTGAGATGAGTATTATTTAGAAATAAATTACGCAACGTAATATTGACTATTGTTGTAGTTTTTAAGCACGTACATTTAACGAACTAGGATTCAATTCTCATAATTCAGTTTTAGCGATTGCTGACTACAGCACCGTTTGTCAGCCATTGTGCCGTTGTGTTCAGTGGGAATTAGGAAGTGAGCAACTGAGCGGGAAACACTCACGAGTAGCTTGCTCGTTAAACAACTGAGCAAAGCGCGTTGAGGTACTGAGTAACACGTATTGGCGCCAAACTAGTTCGGCAACGCATTCGTCGCGCTTTCCTACAGCCATTGCGGAAATATAGATGACGCGGCACAAGGTCTTAGTGATGTGACATATTATCGATAACATGGCAATAGAAGCGCACTTGACATAACAAAACGTTCATAGCTGATTAAAAGATAAAGCTTTGTGATCGTAGTACCATGCTTTTATAGCATTATAAAATAAAGAGGAACACTAAAATTTACTAAAGATAGTAGTAGTCGGAGTGTCACATTAATTTTTTAATATAATTACAATTTAAAAAATATATTTGAACAATTTTTTTACAAATCATAGATTATTAATAGGTCAAGTTTTAATAGGCATTAAGATATAAAAGTGATATTTAATATTATGTCGAAAATGTATGACAAGATATCGACACCGAACCCCAGCGCATCCCTAAGACCCGCCACACTGAGCGCAAGTCAGCAATTTCCCGGTACGAGGGTGATTTATTCCATAACTCTAGTATCGCATCAGTGTAGCGACGCGCACTCACTCACCTCAGCTCTCTCCTTGTACTCAATAACTTAATATACGCCACGAATACAACATAAAAAGCACAATACTGTCTGTCATCTTTAACAAAACAGATATCACTAATTACACTAATAATTAATAACATTAAACTATATTGTATAATGTAATAAAGCTAGACAAAGTAAGTATATGAAAGATCTCAGCTCAGTTAAACTTCATAAAAACACAGACGCAGATTAATGTATAATTTAAAAGGCAGATTCCGACAGAGAATTGATACAATAGGAAAGGCAAAGAATCATTTATACGGAGATAGATAATATTAGCATAAGCGGGACTTTGCATAGCTTGTGGCAGTCGGTGAGACGCGCACGATGCCTGGAACCCTTTTTACCGCCGGGAGCGCGTCATTTGGTGTTTAATTCATTATAATAATATTCATTAGTGCACTGTGAAAGTTGGGGTGGATTGAAGTGCGAATATCTGCATGTAACTCGATGTCGTTAGATATTTTGGGTTGTTTCAAATTAAAACAGAATTGTCAGTTCGAGCAGTTTTCTTATACTCTTTAGGTTAATTATATTAATTTTAAGGCTTATGTCAACTTTGCCTACTTTAACTTATGAAGGAAGGACAAATTATTTAACGTTTCTAAGGATTCGATATTATATCGTACAGTTACGAAGCAATTAATTTCGTTATTAATATGAGAAACTAAATACTTTTAACAAGGTAACTAACAAAATGATTATTTATGACGTAATTATACATGGAATATACGGTTTAAGAAACATTGGTGTAAGCTCAGAGACATTGAGGCAGGGGAGTGCTAGGAGGGGAATGGGGGGTAGGGTTGGTCTGCAAAACCTGCGATTCATATGTAAATAAGCATCGGTCTCGGCAGCTCGCGTGTGTACGTTCTTCAGCAACCAGCACGAATGGAAATTTTGACATATGTTAGTATACTTGCGCTTTTTATTTTAGACATGACATTATGATGTTTAGTAAGACTCAACTCTGCATGAATACTTATTGTGTATACAAAAATATTTGTCATAAAATATAACTACTGGAGATACTTTGACTTTTTATTTAATTTGTTATGCTTAAACAAACAACAGGATGTTTTTGATAATATAATCGAGTAGAAAATACACTTTTTAGTTTAGTTCGATACCGCCTTAAAAGTTTTGAAAAACGAAATACTTTGGAATTGAGTTGAAATTAAGTCACGTAACATAAGCGTGGGCCTCTAGAAAAATAACATCACAAAACCATTTTATCTGTTTACCTATACTAGTTAGTGGCGAGTGGACGCAGCTTGCATTATTAACCACAGCGACAGAGACACGTTTCGGATATATATCACGCTCTGCGCCCAGCGCTGGGACATAGAGGGGACTAAAAGTGGTAATAAACAAATACAGTCAAATTATTGCCTACTATGAAGACCTGGTTTTCTCGAAAATTTTTAATTATTGTTTAGTATGTTCCTGATAGTATTCTATTGGTTGGTGAAGTAAAATATTTAATTTTAGAGGCAATTGTAATTTGGCTTAACGAAAAGGAATTCGTTCAAGTGGCTTCTTTCAAGTGCACTCTTAGATACGTTTGCTATTCATATCTCCGCATGCACAGAATTAGCATATCCTGTCCGACGGCGCAACATTTGCATATCTCTTTTCATGCGCCGCTACTGAAATATGGTAAACAACAAATGACGTACGTCAGAAGTTACGGAGCCGGAACTGGAAATTTAATCGAAAGATATGTCTGCTGTAAAGAACATGTTTCAACAAAATATTTTAAACAAAGTAAAACTTTATAACAAAGAAGACAGATGTATATTCGGCTAAACTATAGACAGCAGCGGACTGTAAAGGCATGAGTTTACATATGAATTAGAAACTAAGTAACTACACGTTAGCAGGAACCCAACAATTTAATGATTACCAAGTAATTGTCAAGTGAATGATACAATTCAATTGTTAAACGATTAAAGAACAATACCTACGACAGACTCATTTATTCGATAGCAGGTGAAAAGTTCTTTCATTGAAAAGAGTAACTTGTGTGAAGAGTCCTCGAACATCTCGAGACTGCGAAAGCTCTTGCAGACTGCCGGCCCGATGCCTCGCCCTATTGGAAATCATTTGGAAACATTCTAATATCCGATTGCTTTTGAACATCTTCAAACAAATGTTTTCAATTGCTATCCAACTTCATCTTTTATACGGAAGTCTATTCATTTTATACTAGATTTAATTTTAATTTTGAACCAGGCTTTAAATAAATATTTTCAGAATCGGACTATAAGTATAATATATAAGTAATTATACTGAAAATACATTTAAGGACTTTGAATTTAATATTTGTGGACATAATTCTATAAAGGATTTCATCAGACAAGGAAGTGACATGTAATTGTGTAAACTTGAACAATTTGCAGGTACATGCAGATTGCGAATTTAAACAAAAGTCATCGCAACTCCGAAGTTGGCTCATTTATGTCTCTGCGAAGCTCCCATGAATGTAAGCAACTACTGCCATCTGTCGAGCTTGTTAACAAATAGTAGAGCTTAGACGAGTTATAGAGGTCGACTCTACTTAGGAGCGAAATGAGTCCCTTGCTATGTTACTACATGCTGTTTATTGTAACCACACTAAATTCATAAGTAAAAAGTGTGGCTCAGAAGTGCTAGATAGTGCCAACAAATGCCAACAAATTGCTCTCTGTGTTGTCAAAAATAATGACAGAGATAACTATATGTTTTATTAAGGTTAAGTTAGAAACCCACGATAAGTCTATTAGTATTTGTTATAATTTAAAGAAATCTCTGATATCTTGAAAAATGGAATTATGATTTTTTCAAGTACATTTTTTACAAGTGCCTAAGCCTCTTTGGGATCGTTATAATTTAGAATGTCGACGTCTCCGAGGACTCGGAGCGGGACATGTTCACGAGTGGCGACCTCTTTAGGCGCAAGGAAACATTCGAATCGTTTAAATTTATCGTCGGAAAAACATTTCGTAGATATTGATTTGAACTTTCACATTATAATAATTGTCAATAAAATAATAAGTTATAATTTTAACGTATAAATAATTTTCTTTTCATTCAGCAATATTGTGGATAGTATGAGCTTTTATTTTAATTGACTTAAATCCCTGTTAATGCGAATTGCCTATTATGTTAGCATTTTGGATTTTGTTACGATTACGACTGAAGAGTTCATTTGCTGTACGCTTACATCGCGCAGAATATTTAAAAGTTTATTCATAATACCTACATTCTTATGCACAGAGTATAGCAAGCAGATTTTTAACTGCACTAGTTGTGTGAAGTGAAGCTATAGCTACACTGTGGCATTACTAAAGCCGCCAGGGGTTGTTTGCTCGTACTGAAGATCTTACCGACTTAAGTTACTCGTGCCGCCTTATGTCTTACGTTGAACGCCGATATTGTTAATATTCTTAAAATATAGATTAGTTAATTAGTTTGTTACGAATATCATGAATAATATTATTCGCTGACCTGAACGCAATTATAATATAATTGAAGAATGCGGCCATGGGGGCAGGGTATGTCGCAGGTCTTTATAATTCAGGCGAGAGTGCCGGAGGAGCTCTGCCGGCGCGGCGCGGTCGAGAGGGCGAGAGGGTGAGGACTCCGCGCGGACGTGCGCTTTAGAAAACCGTTTTAAAATATTTCAATATCCGATTGCAATCGAATATATTCGCAGCGAACGTTTCTCATCAATGTACTAAATTCACGGTTCCTTTATAGAGATTGCTACGAGTTTTATTGCGAGTAAAATCGATTTCTACTGAAAATTTTACGAATGGTACGATGAATAAATTATTTATGATGTCATCGTAAAGAAATGTATAAAAATTATTTGTGTTAAATATAATTAATTTTGTTGTTAACTAGTTGACGATATTATCTATGATGTTACAATGAACAATCTCAATTGAAATCCACATTCAATTTAATCGAAACGACCACAAACTCTCCCCTTTACTTAGAATTTACTTGAAGAGGTGGACTCTTTATAGCTCCCACTTTCAACTTAACTTCTGATAGCTGTTTTTAACTTTAAAACAAATTTTAAATAGGACTGTCAAATAAAATCTGATAAATATTTTATTCAGTATTCGTGTAATCGAATGATGCTCAGCATCTGAAGTATTACTCAAAGTTGATGATATTAACACAATCGCATTTATATAACAATTTGTAAATAATAATAATAATACCTGAGAGTAGCGTATTTCTCTAATTGTAGATTACATCTTACCTGTAACAAAAAAAAACTTATTAACTTGCTGGTATGGAAATAGTTAGTATAGTACATAGTTACTATACTCCTCTGAATAGACTTGAATGATTTTTAATAAAATGTTATATGCATATTCAATAGGTTTGAGAATCAGCTACTATCTATTTGTTAATCCTGCGCGGACGGTGTCGCGGGCGACAGCTAGTAATTTATAACATTATTTACTTTACAATTTATGATATATGTGGATTAACGCACCGCAGTAATACGAATACGGTTTAAATATACAAATAGTCAATTCTGTTCGAAATCATCAGGTGCTTTTAATAAATGAATATTAATTGATAATATATTTTTTATATAACACAACATTCACTCCATCAAATTATTAAAAACATTTAAATAGCGTCGCATTACATCCATCCCGCACGCCTCCCGCAGGATTCATCCCGTTCGATCATTCGCTTGGTACATTTATAACACCTGGCACACTTTATGCCACCGGAGCTCTGGCCGCTGAATAAAATGCCACTTAGCTCCGCCGTCACGTCTAATTGATGGATCGCTTAAATTTGGCGTCGGAACATCGCGCGATCTCACGCGTATTACCCTCTTTAATATACCGTTTAAGAGATAGTCACGAAATGTTACTAAGATAAAAATGTAAAGTCAGGAAGTTCAATAGATATTTGAAGTAATAAGAATGAAAGAAAAGTAACCGTATGTAGTTTTAGTATAAAGTGTAGAGTGGTTATTAACAAATGACAAAGTTCCAAAGAAATGCGTCAAATATCATGTTTTTAGTTAGGACACTCTCATATTGTTTGCAATAAATATATTTATAATTCGACGATTCATTGGTAAAACACGGCCGTTTTGCTTATTCGTGACACGTTTCACAGGTGTAATAAAATTGTACGACATTAAGTATTAAACATCATTTGTATACCGCGACTTATTTACAACGAGGTGAGCGCGCAAAATAAAATTGCTCGATCGGCCCCAACTAATACCAAGCACAAGGCACTAATGCGATATAAATTGCCGGATCGCTATTCCAGTTCGCTGGCGGCAATGTCTTCTGAATACTGGAAGTGACATTTTAAATTTAATACCATCTTTATGGAACACGCCGTATATTCCGATACCAACTAAATCAATAGACATAAAATGTAAATTGTTAGTGTAGATCTCCGGTGCAGTGACACTTCATCTCTTTCGTTTTCTTTGGTGATAAAAGATACTATAGTATTATATATTGAACAAATGCCACTTCAATGGAATTCTACAGATATAAATAATGCTGTTTTACTTTTGTTATATTTGTAGTTTTAATAATTACATTATTTTAATGTTGAATAATTATGTACACTTTTTGTTATTTAAAAAAATTGTTTTTCCGGCACTTGCATTCCGGAAAATAATCGTGAATGTCGTGTTGAGTATGTTTACGTACAAGTATGGCCTATATCCTTCGGAGGTTGCTTTTACAACAGGAAACGGAAACCGCTCGTGCCTTCAGGAAATGTTCGCGTGTTTCCTCCAGGCTGGGAACACAACGAGATTTGAACAGCTTATATTCATACTATGTATGTATGTGTATTGCATCCATAAAGCTCAAGTAAACTTATGCTATATTTCATTACATAACTAAATCGGATCTGAAATGAAAAAGATGTAACTAGCAAGTTCTCGTAATTATTTGAACAGTGACATAACTGAAAATATAAAATTTAAAAACTGGACACGACTTGGTGTGTCGCACACCTAATACATTTTGTCGTGATCGTAGCTCGGGCTCGCGCGGCGGAAACACAAAAACTAATGATTGTGTTAACGTGTTTTTGTTGTGCTGCTATCGCTAGATGCCATCTCCGAGCACAAAACACCTTCATACCCACATCGTGTGTATTACACGTTTTGTTTGCAAATTGTTAGCTTCATACAAAACGGAAACGGGGCCTTGTTCATTTAATGCGCTAACCGTGAACAAATGTTATGTTGAACATTTATATTATTTCACTTTACTGTGGTTTTGTGTGACGAGAAATCACTACTTATACATACTTTTCTTTTTACTTTAATGGAAACAATAATGAACTCTCAATCCAAATGAATCAAATAATTTCTTATATTAAATGTGTCTCTATTTTTATATGTCTTTGATTGTCCACTAAAATATAACTATTCAAAAAGCAATTGAATTCGATTCGCAAAGCTTACTTTACAACAATCATTGAAAGTTTGAGTTTAGAGCAACAAACATCACAAGTCAATTAAAACAATACTTTGAAATCAATTGATTCTGAGATATGATGACATCAATTAAAACTTTGACATTTCACTACTAAATGCACGCTTGTCACCTGTTGAAAGTTATCATTGGGATAAAGATTACGTGAATATTAAACTAGGAATATTGCTAAATTAAAAGCAAATTATAAACCTAAACTTTTTTGAAAATGTAACAGTGTAAATAAAGGCCAAGGTTCGCCAATCAGTAAAGCTTTAAAGCTGTGTTGTAATTTATTAAGCTACAAATTAATATTATATTATATGTGAAACTGGATTATGATAATTTTTTTCAGTATAAGAATTTTCCACGGGTCGAGTATAAGTTGTTAGGATCGCGGTCCGAAGTTATTTAATTTGTGGTCGCGGGTTCGAACTTGGAATGCTTAACATGCAGGCGTTGTGTTCGCTCTATCAAAACACAAACTGCTACAATAGTAGGCAGCGAACATGAACTAAATTTGTTTTCATTTTACTGTGGAAGTTAGCGATTGCTACTTTTCCGATAGTGTCTCAAAGTTTAACTCGTAAGTAAAGAGGTGTTTACTATACTACTTAAGGTGTAAATAACTTGCTCTTCTAACTTGATATTGATTTAATGATTATGCTTTAAGATAATTTAAAAAACATCTTAAATTATAATTAAAATATCAAAAATGTCATGGTAGAGTTTCTTTCATGTGAGGACGACGTATACTTAAATCCTCTTCGAGAGAGTCGACAGCCAATTTGTGAATAATTTGCGTCGCCGCGCCTCGTCTCGTCGTAACGTGACGTCACGTAACGAGTTACATGACACCAATTTATGATTTGTGCGCCACACACTCGCATCATGATAAAGTTACAGCTATGGAATGCGCTAACATTTCATTTAAATACTAAGTAAATAAGATGTACATTTTGATTAGATATTAGTTGTGAACTACACGTATGTAAAAACCCATTACCAGAAGTTATTAAGGTGAGCTAAATAAACTAACTAAAACACAAGATAAGTAGTTACAATATTAACATTGGTTGATATGTTGAATCAAAATAAGAGTAATAAATTGCTTGTATTATATTAGTTTCGAGAAACAGACGTGGCCGTGTGTTTTAACCAGTAGAATGTTAATACTGGAGATGGGATCGATGTGGGCAATGTTTGATACATAATTGAGTGTGTCAGGCGAGCGCTGAGTGCGAATCCCTGTCACCCCGCGCACACTGTCACTACTCCCACGCGCCTTGTTACCAGGTCACCTGGTGCACCCGGCACAAGAACCCACCGTTACGATCACCCTCGCGTTAATACATACTATTTCAGGTATCTTGTGATCGTGGCAGATTATCTCTGATTTATCTGATAAAAGTTTAGTAACATTTAATCGAATGATATACGAAAAACTTTTATAACTGTACGGTTCCGATAGATGAACTTCATAAGAGAGAAACATATCGCGATCCCTTGCACTCCCGTTTATCTAGATTAGTGTATTTGTAAAAAATATGAGAAATTTTTACTATGTGTAAATGCATAGTAAATAATTCTCATAATTTAAACAAAATAAACAAGTTTGTGAATTTTTCACTAAAAGTTAAATACAATTATCAAGATTGTCTAGTAAAACCAACGTAAAATACATTAAGACTGCCGCAGGTAAATTCGAGCTGGCTTAGTTCTGATAGAGATAGTATCTGTTCGTTGTAAGCAGGCAAAGAGATTTCTATTTTAGAGTATTAACAGCGAGCGAGACAATAACGTTCAAAGACAATTCGTTCGGTGTAGCGAGCGCTGCACAAAAGGAATACTGGTTGAGCTTTAAGAGGGAAACTTATGAATCTGTTTGAGAACGCCGCGGCTCCTAATTCCAGCGCCTTTACAACTTTTGCCCGAGCTAATGACATCGCAATGCACTTAGCTCGTGCAAAGCCAATGTCTCGACATTTTTACACCGCGTCCGTTTTGACTTCTACTTGTTTATTTTCTTTAGATTGTTATAACTTAGAAACATTGTAAAATCGAATACATATTTCATAAGCTGACTTTAAAAAATGTTGTTTTTAAAATAACTTTACCGGCCAATTTTCAAACTATTTTCGTCAAATTTTTCTATTTTACATTTTATGATTTCTTTGAATTTAATGAAACAGACAGAGAGAGTAGCAAAAACAGACCTTCTTATTTATTTGCAAACAAATAAAGAAAGATAAAAAACAACTTATAACTTCCAACAGCAATGGTTCGCAAATACACATTCTTATAATGATGATGTAAAAATAATTTTTAAGATTTCACTTAAGAGACGGTGTAACTTGAAAAGCTCGTTCCAGTTTTACGTCGCGGCGATGTCCCGCTCCATCCCGCTATGTCCCACTCCTCCCCGCTACGAACCGCTACGACTCGCTACAGCTCACTACGTCTCTCTTCGTTACAATCTACCTGCCGCAGCTGAGCGGGAATACTTAAAAGGCATTCGAATTAAAGCAAATGAAAAAGACTTCCCGGTACAGAACTCATACAAAGGAACTCCGCGTTCTGACTAGACATCATCCAACTCATCTTTAAAAATTTCCTTTCTTAACTCCGAGATTGATTTTGTTACATTTAACTAAGTTCTTCTTACAATGTTTAACCATATGACATATACACTGTAAAAATCATATTTATACAAAGTACACGGTAGCTGATTTAATTGAATATACGAACGAAATCACAGAAAAATGTAGTCAGAGCGAGAGACTTCACCGCGCAATCGTTCGATGTCGAGTAGTAATTAATTTGCTGCCGAAGAGCACTTGCCCTTACGTGTGGAGAGTTGCCGTGGACGGCGTGCGTAGCGTGGACACTACACGATCATACGATTATTTTCCGTACATATTCTCTGGAACGCAGGATCTCACTGCAGTAGGTAATAGTAGAGTGCGATTTTTAAATAAAAATGAATTTTACAAGAACATTCTGGACATGAAAATATACTAGTATCTCCTTATATGCTCCTTAAATGGTTTATTTGGCTCTAAATTAAGTGTATTTCTCTTACTAAAACTGCACTAAGGGACGTCATTAAAGAACGTTAAATGATTGTAAGTGCAGCAGTAAGATTCTATTTGTTGGCAAAGCAATAACATGTAAACATAAACATACGGCTTATACAAGTGACGTTGGATTTCAACAATAAGCGTGTTAGGGCACATTTCATCCCTTAGTTATGATTTAGGATCAGAATGGGCTTAAAGGCATAAATCGTTATAAGAGCGGATTGTGCATTAGTGCAATAATTCACGATTTTTAACCCTTCCTGGATCCCGGATCCCGCAGCCCGGATCTCGGTGCATGAATGCGGCTGTACTGAGTACCTGTTCCCTGCATCAAAGAGTATTTTTTTTTAATTCATAGCACATTTTTGTTTCATTCCTACCAGGATGTTGTATTACTTTCGAATCGGATTGCAAAACTCAATTTAACTATTTCATAAGAAGTTTTTAAAAGATTTCGAATAAAATGAAAGGCTGAAAAAATATTTTTATGATCTTGTCTCATTGTAACTTCTAGTTTAGGAGTAGGAGTATTTCTTAGACCTAAATTCCAGTTCACTTTAAACTTTATACTCGGATTTCGTTGATTATCATATCGATATTTTAGTAATGATATTTTTTTTATTGAGTCTGTAGCTTTTTTATCATTTCTTAAGAAGAACAATCACTTTTTATTTCAAAATTATTAAAAGGAAAGTAAAAACTTTATTACTAAAACATTTTTAATCTATGACTTACCCTTCCTGTTTCAGACACCCTAGTGGGGCTTTAATTTATGCGTCCGTTGTCTAGGCGCCCCCCGGCAGTCGGCGGGCCTCGCGAGCCCGGTGCGGCAAGCGCGGGCGGCAGGCGCGGGCGGCGGTCGGTTAGTACGTACAAATTGAAAGCTCCTCACCGCGACAATGGGCCGGCCGTGTGGGTGCTGCTTTATGCACTTTATTCCTTTTTAACGGGAAGCGATGGCTTCCCCTAATTTTATTTATGGTGTTGACACGTGGCTTTGTTTGTGCAGATAGGACTCGAGCTGCGGTGAAGGATGATGCATGATTACCACTTAAGTGGAGGGAATAAAGATCTCTGAATAAATTATTTAATATGATTGTTTAGTTTTAAATATTATTGTTTGTGAAATTAGAGAAACTATGTTATAATTATAACAAAGGAGTGTAGGAGAAGTTTAAGTCGTAGAGGATTAATGATATCGGCACAAGTTTTGCGACTTGACATCCAAGCAAATTGTCCGCTTCTCGCCGCCCTCGCCGCTGCTGGCAACATTTTATACTTAGTTTTGTATTAACGAGCTACAATTATAACAACTGAGAGATACCGGTATAGGAATTATTGTGACTTAATTCTGTGAATATAAAGCTAATTGTGTGGAATAACTGACACAAAAATTCAAAATTAAATATTAATTTAATACCCAAAACTTAAAACAATTAATTAAAAAGTGAAATAAACATTCACGAAAGCAAAATGCTTTGTATCTTGCATCTAGAATGTTGGAAGAACAATTTTTTTTATTAAAAGAAAAGTCACAAAGTTTAAAAACAAACTATACCTTTGATGTGTATATAATGTACGTATATAACTACGATACAGATGTATAATAAAATATAGTGTTGTCTAAACACGTTGGTATCTGTGATGCATGACGCAGTTAATACGGTACAAATGCTATGGTGATTATCGTGACGTTGTCGTCCCCGTGTCGTATCGTGTAGTGTACACCAACGTGTATGCATAATGTGGAGATCGGATGCAAATCGCGCGGCCCCCACTAATTTATCTGCACCTAAATTTGTACGCTCTTCTCTGTTACCGTTCGCACTCGCGTTAAGGCGGTGACATTTAAACCAATTCATTCATTTCATATTAGGAAGGTTTTATTTCACACTTTAAAATAAATTAATTATTTAAGTTTTACCGTATGAAACATTAAATTTACATACATACATGCATACATAATACATGTATGTATTATGAATAATTGATTTTATACTAAGTTTATGTTCTTAAATCATCAAAGTCAAGTGGATTACGCTTAAATGACAAGCCGTGAAAAGTGAAAATACAACAAAACAAAAAATATTTTCAGTTTTCCTTACTTTAACGAATTTGAATCATGGGTCGAAACAAATTTTATCATTTTAATCAAATCAAACGACATTTACGAACCGAACGAGTTGCAAATGTGTGAGCGGGGTCAGTGGCGGCGCGTCTCTAATGAAATGATCAAACGGACCGGCACCGAGGTTGCACTGCCCAGTCTACCAGCAACTATAGAAATACGAATAGTTTACGAATTTAAACGCTGCTCATTCATCACGCTAAAAGGCCTACATAGAAACTACTTTCAAACATTTCTAATTCAACGTCTGTCCTCGGCGGTATTTCCAAACTAGTAAGTAAGTAAGTAAAAAATCTTCCATATTCATAACTATTAATAGTTGTATTCATGCAATTATAACATGTGCTGGCTGTATATACAATATATCAAAATTATAAAAGCAACATGTCCACTTTATAATATGAGTACACATTACGACTCCTAACTTGTGCTGGCAAAAAATGGCATTTGAATGTAAAACGGCGAGGCAATTAGCCGGAGACCGGCGCGCTGCGACTGGCGACTGGCGACTGGCGACCCTCTAATTGTAGAAATATGTAAATGTTATCACAACCCGAGTCACCTTCACAATTAATTGTTTCGCTTTAGCAGAGAGCCACGCGCCGCGGCTACTAGACGGCGGGACCTTGCTGCCTCGTGTGCGGATGATGGAAATTAAAGTTACATTTAGTTAAACAGGATGTTGTATATCATCAGCAAAGTCTTATATTTAGTAGATTATATTGTTTACAGGATGTTTGCAAACATCCGTTGTCTTTTTGATTTACAGAACGCTTTCTATGATTGGATATTATCATTTTAGTAACGAATATATTTGTAAATTTATTCTAATTAAAGTAAGCAACAACGAGAGATAAATTGATTATTCCAAAAATTGGAAAAGTGTGTTTGGTTTTACATCTTAATTTCATTTTAGTTTTATCCCTCGCCCTGAGCCGATTAAATCAATTGTTATAAATGTCAGAGGCCTCCCATCCGAATCCATTAGCACTAAAAATCGTCCCTTGCAAATAATAGCATTGTCCAGCACAGCCTCGCGATCCGACGTCAAAAACGTAACCGTGGACACAGTGCCCATGGGGGTGGTACGGGTGGGAGCGGAGAGGACAAATATCCATTACAGATTGCACACCGGCACGCAGGCACAGGTTGATTCAATTTAGAAAAGCACAGGTGAGAATTCCCCTAGTCAATTAAAGCACATTTTTTCGTAGTAACTTTTTTGGTTTCAAAAATGTATACTTTTAAAATATGACCTTGAACCAAAGTCATAATCAGATTAAGATAAACATTGTAACATAAAATAAAAAGTCTTTTTAATATTCATTTTTAATTTCAAAAACTCAATTAGAAGATTTCGTCATCGTAATGAAAAAGAAATCAAGATTTATGTTCTCCGCTAAACAATTATTTGTAAATAAACATTACCCGTGCAGGAAGCAGGTTTTCCGGGAAACTTTTAACTCATATTGAATCGTCCATTTATACCCGGATTTGTGAATTTGGCTTAACTAGTTTCCGAGACAAATCGCTCAGGAAACGAGTTGCCCAAATTTTGTTCGCGCCAAGTGATGCAGGAAAGTTTGTTATTGGAGAAAGTTACCCAATGGGCAGTTTTTATACGGAGTTATGGGCACAGTTTATCCATCAATACGTATCATTTATGGGAAAAGTTACAACAACGCCCACTCGTTACACCGACTTACTATTATAAAAAATATATTTTAACATTTTAATCAACATGAGCACCTGTCTTAGACTTGTCAGTGGTCTTTCGTAACTTTTCTTTCCAGGAAATATCTCGGATAATATCTTACGTTATATGTAAAGAGGTCATATACTAATGTACATTTCCTAAATTCGTCACGGCTGCTCCCCGGGGCCACCTAAAATAAGATTACTTGTATTTAATAAAATTAAATTCATATTCTCGCGGGAGCCTTTTGTCTTATCGCAGTAGTTGCTAATTTATAACTGAGGGGAATTTATTAACAAACGAGCAATAAAAGATAAAACAAGGATAATAAAACGGTCAAGAATTAATTTACTGAGTCGTAGATATGATATTGTTTTTGTTATCAATTATTCGCTTTTCTTGAAAACACTTTGTAATCATAATATTTTGAATTTAGAATTTTGGAATTTAGCGACAGTTAAACAACATTTAAAATGTTGACAGTGTTTAAATGTTTGGAGAAAATTGCATTAAAATGAGTTTTAGCTAATGATCGTAATATCTTATGAAAAAAAGGTAAAAACGTCGAGGTAACATACAATATAGCTTAGTGCAGACTAACGCAAGCGCTCGATTACATCAGAGTGAGCGCTGAATGACCAACTTTATATTTTCACGGCTGAGTGGTGCAATGAATGAGTATGAGTTGCGTAAAAAAACTTTTTAATTTTTTTTCGCATGCATCAGCACCGCGCACTGAACGAGTGAACGAATGAAATTATGCCCTAGAGATGCTTCTCAAAACTGGGTTACGTCTGACTGAAAGCTTTTAAAACTAGAACTTAATTATGTATTGTACTAGAAAGTTATGCAGTATAATATTATTTTTTAAAAGCTAGCATAGATATTTTTAACTCGGCGTAAGCATATTGTTGACATTTCAAATTATCTTTTGAAATATTTTACCAAATATTTGAACAAATGTTTCTTAATATGTATATATTTGTTAACATTCACATAAGAACAATATAGATTCAAATCTACAAGTTTATTTAACTTAGCAACAAACAATTTAAAGTTAACCGCTACAAGCTCCATCTCAGTTTACAGTATCAATTTTTCAGAGAATTCCACTGAAAATGACTATATCGTGAATCGTAACGACCATCAGACCCTTACAGGTGGCAATATTCATAAAAAGCAACAGCCTTCGACCACCGATTTCCCGTTTACCTGAAGAGGCTCTACACGATTTTGTAATACCATCGCTTTTGCCTACCGATTAGGAGTCGTTTCTGTTTTTTTTTATATATTTTACACAAATATTCTTAGGATACTGTTTCATGTCTGATATTATAAATGCGAACGTGTGGGTGGATGGATGAAAGTCTGCTAGAAGGCATCTCCAGAACAGTTGGATGGATCTCACAGAAATTAACCATAGCTGTAGAACATAGCCTGAAAGAATACATAGGCTAAGTACGAAGTTTTTTTTTAATACAACGCGGGCGGCGTCTCTGGCGACAGTTAGTAAAGAAATAAAGAAATATAATGAAATGCTGAGAAAATAAGGCCATCAAAATCTGATAAAAAAAAACCCTATAAGTTGCAGAATATATAAACTGTCACATTAAAGTATGACATTTTCTAATAACAGAAAGATCATCTAACCTCTGAGCCGCGGACACAGCAATTTGCTTTTTTCAGCTGTAAATCACATTGTCTGCCGGCGCGGCGCGGCGCAGCGTGGCACTGGAGTAGCGTCATCACGCGCGCGCCATCTGTCGTCGCCCGTGATCTACTTAATGTGACTACAAACAAAATACGCTGTTTAAAAGCGTCGCAGGAACTACAGTTTGCAAACTGCTTACAAACTTAAATTCCCTCTTCGCTTCTTTGAAAAAATAAAAGGATGTCAAATTATATTTAACTTTTTACAGCAACTTTATTTTATATTTTACTTATCTTTGACCATATTTGAATATGTACGTTTTCATGTCTATATGTAAAGAAGAGATTCTATTCAAATGTTGAATGGTCATTAATTCCACATAGAATTTTAAAAGAGGGGATCTTTTTCAGCGGTTCCACAGAGGTGGCGTCTTCGTTAATCAAACGTAATTAATTAAGTACTAGAAGGCGGTGAAGAAAGAATCTGAATACCTTTTCATAGACATCAAACGTGTGCCCCGCGCCCCTCGCCCCGCATCCCGGTCTCCACGCCCCGCGAAGCCTTCGTCCGACGCTATTGTACGCGACGACCATTAAACAAATCCAACTCCTCGTAATTGGCAAATATTTAAATAAAATAATTAGCGACAGTGACTCCCAAAAATGAACTTTATTCTCCTGTCGAATAAGTCGACTTTCGCGCGGCGGCACAAATGAACTCGTTAGCTTGAGCTAATATTGAATCTGTGCTTGCAGCGGCGGGAGTTATTGACATGTTTGAACAAAAATCGACGAATTTCACACACAGGAGCGAACTTCTAAACTTTTTCATAACATTTTACATTATAACTGTATTTTGAGAACGTAGGCTGTAAAACCTACTCGATGACCTGAAATAACCGGATTTTACATTTTATAAACAAATTTTTATTTATTTTAAGATATACTTGAGAAATTTATAATTGATACTGCACACTTTTAGCAGTTTTTCGTGACGATTTTAAATCCTTGCTTGAGAATTTTATGTAAATTATAAATAATTAAAAAACCGAGCAAAACAAATTCTATTAATTCAACAAAGTCACTTAATCCAATTCCGGGTGAAATTATTAATTAATCCGCAGGCGCGCAACGTGACGCAACCCATGTAATCGCCTTTTAATCGTTACTGTGACCGCGGCCTCATTCCTACACGTATACAGCGACTTCCTGTGTGGTACAAGCACAAACTTGTAGCGGAGAGAGAGAGAGAGAGAGAGAGAGAGAGAGAGAGATTGGAAAAATCTTATAAAAGAGATATGAATGTGTGTTTATATTACTATCGAACATAAGATAATTTAATATCGTAATATTACTGAACATAAAAAATAACTAGCGCTAACATTCATCCTCTCCGTTGCAGCGTTGTAAAATAACTCAGAGACGCATGAAATAAAATGTAACAACGTAAAGGCGATGTGACAAAGATTATAAATTCACAGCAAAGACCCAGCGGAAGCATACGTGCTGCAAAGTCGCTGCGAGTCACGCGCGACTCCGGCAAGCGAGTGTTATATATTTTTATTTCATTGATTTACTATACTCTCTTGGAAAGTCCTGCCCACATACACTCTTATAACTATAATGGAATAAAAAGCAAGCAAACAAGCATCCAGTCTTAAAATGTTAAAGTTGAAAAATTCCATTACAATACAAAGCCTTCATAAAAGATAAGTGTTTTAAGAGTAATTTATAATTTCACTGAAGAATCAAGTAGTTCATAAACAATTGTCTGATTACTACCGACGTAAATAATTGAACGGAAACAATCTGTTAATCTCCTGAGTCGTGTCAGGTGAGCCGCTTCTAACCTGAGCGGTGTCTTAATGAAATTTGTCGCCAACACCGCTGATCAGTTGCGGTGGCGCGCGACCACGTTGCCTGTACACACGGTTGCTTGCTGGAGTATACAAAGATAACTAATCTTATGATTGTGGTCTTAAGTGTCTTGTTACATTTGACTAGATGTACAACAATATTGATGTGTTTTAACCAGATATATTTAAATTTCAATAAAAATGTTGCAAAGTATAATGATAAAGTTTACGCGATCGCTGCTTGTCGTGTCGCGTGCAGTTTGAATACGTTGAGAATATTGAAAAGTATTTTGCGGATTATCCGCGGATACGAGGGATACGCCCGTAAACCGCATCACACTCGAAATGTTTTGTGCAACTTTCGAGAGTTCGAAAGTTTGATTTTTCTGAACTTGAATCGGTTGAGTATAAAAACTAGTGGATACGCGAGAATTTTTTATACAAAAGGAACCTTTACATCGTATCTTAAGTTTAAAATTATTGAAAAGTAAATTAACTTCAATAAACATTTTCATAATAAACCTGATAACAAAGTCCTTTATTGCGTTAATCGCATAAATACAAATTTACGTGTTGTTATACAAATAAAAGTGTTATATAATAATAGCTTAATAAAACACGCGATAGACAAAAAGCATTGCACTTACATAGATGAAAAATAAATACGTAACGAACAAGTAAATGCGGTTGATTCATAAATGATTTATTGTACCGCAGTAGATGAAAGTTTGATATATGTTTTATGTATCAACAATAAGCAGGATAAAATGGAAACAATAATACGATTACATAGTTAGCAAAAACACCTATACCTCTCTGAGTAACTCTAATTTAAAGTTTGCTAATTTGACGCCTTTTCAACAAATCCATTTTTAGGCCTAAGAAAAAGAAACGTTAGAATCGTATGTTACTATTTTGGTATTAAAAATGTCATTTGCATATCTGACTGATGAAGTGATGGTATGTCTACATCTTACCGAGTTAGACCATTAAGAGACAAAGTTAGAGGACAGTGTATCACTCAGTATAATATAATCATCAGGTCTAACAGAGATCTCGGAGCAGTGCACTTCCAAATGTCAATAACGATAATGGACGAAGCCATCTGTCGCAGTACTGGCCGCTAATTCCTATTCACATGAGGGCAGAGCAATCAGACAGAGCAGTAAATACTGCAGCACTACTGTTAGTTTGTACACCAACGTAATATTGACAGTACTGCACTGTCTACTGCTCTGCCGGCACGTCCTGGTCATGTGTGAAACACGCGTAATTATCAATAGAGAGTAAGTAACGAGCTGGTCACAGCATTGATTGTGGCACCATCTCATTTGCATTTCGATTGCTGCGTAGTTACTGAGAACTGGTGGTTGTGCATTTGTTAAGAATTTCTAATACTGGTTCCGATAATATGGACATCTTTGGAATAAACATTTTAAACCTTGATGTACTTAATTTATTTTTAAAGGCGGCATAATTAAATGATTTCATAGAATTACGAAATATTTTATATTTAAAAAGCATAACTGGGTATTCCCAGTTATGCTTATTGTATACATATAGCTGTCCATACCAAAGTAAATAAACAGCGAGGTTGTATTTTTAATTAAATATGTTGACCTCCTGCTGCAGTGCATATTGACTCTGTGATTGCGCGAAGCCATTACATTAATTAGAGTAGGCATCGAGACGCATTGATTAACACACGACACGACACGACGTGTTATTGGAAAACATATTGAATGTTGTAAAGGTATGAGCAGTGAACGCATTCCGTGCGAGCCTCGTGTTGCAATTACCACTGGCCGGCTGCAAGCTTGATCGCCATGTTTGTACGTCACGCCTTCCCACATATAGGTACTCAAGTTACTAAATGAAATTGTATCTCATTCATTAATTAACGTAACGTTACGTAATGTATTATTTGAGCGCTATTTCCCAATAGTCATCTGTTCAAGTAAAGTTTTAATTTATTTTTACCACAATACAAGTTTGTATTAATACATAACCATTTTATATTAAATAAATAGAAGCAGAATTAGCTCATGTATAATTTAAATTTCTTAAATTTACGATTTAATTTCCCGTTCAACAGTTTATGTTTCCGCAGCGGACCGCGAGGTGGCGGCACGGGAACGCACCCGACCTGCCCGCGAATGTGAATTATAATCCACTAGAACACGACCAAATTAAAGTTAAAACAACAAATATAATTCACTTGTTGTCTCTTTTTCTACAAAGAGAATAACAGAGATGCCAATATGTGTCAATACAAACTTCGACGTTGAAACTAGCAATTCAAAACTAAAAATTCGACTAAAAAAAAGCGTAAGACAGTGTGTTCATCGCACCCTACAAAAATATTGTTTATTCTTAATTTATTTCGAAGTTTCTCGTGACTCATCCGTATCCATAAAAACAGCGATTTTCTTAATAGTGTAGTCTCAGCTGGGATGTAGTTACACAAAATTACAACTGATATCAACCCATTGAAAATTCCTGGAAAAATATGAGCCCATTTGTATTTTTAAGTATAAAAGAATGATTACATAAGTTGCTGGTAAAACCTCATCTTGCAGGTTTCGTGGCCCCAACGGGTGAGACTTCGAGGCGCCACTATCTGAGCTCACGCTGAGTTGACTCAACTCTTGCATCTTATGTATCAGGATGATGTCAGCCTTTATTTACATATACATTGCCACTGTGTAATTGATATGCCTTTAAATATTATACTTAAGTCACTTAAAATTTATACATCATGAGCTACAATAATACATTTTATCTACATTATTACCAAAAGGAAGGATATGTTCATATGTAGCATACATCTTTCACTCTTGGGAAACTGCACTATTCTCGGGCGACATAGGCGATTACTTTTTATTCCACGCGGGCAACTGATCGGAGTTTTAAATGATACAATTAGTTCCTTTTTTTTCTAAGGTTTGGCTTGGATACGATTCACCCCAAGCCAACATCGTTAGCATCCTAACTCCATTGTGTGTGTGAGAACCAAACAGTCAACTAGTTGCTTCAGACGGATTAGATCCGAGTCATTGGTTTGAACGGATAACGCATAAATATTGCACATCCGTAGTAAACTCGAAGTCATCAAATAAATTAATAAATTGAACTGTCTTCCATTATGATAAGGTTTGATTTTGAACGAGATGTTGTTTAATGGTGTGGATGGTCGCAGTGCGGCGCGGCGGCGTGGGCACACATCCTGCGCCGGACGTGCGCTCCATTCGCTCCGGCCACGCGCCGCACGACTGCACGTTTCTGATTGTATTGTGTTCGACGATGGTTTATTGCAATTGCATTATATGGAACTTCGAATAATAATTGTAAGTAAATAACAGCCGATATCAGAAAGATTCTGGAATAGCAGCTAGGATGGACCGATGATCTGGTCAAGATTATGGGAGTGCTAGATGAAGGCGACAGAGAAATTATCATTATGGTGATCAATGAGGGCAGCCTATGTCCAGCCGTGGACGACAAATTGAGAAATGTTCCTGATGACAATTTGTGTTTGTTTAAAGCGAAATACTGACTTAAATTAAAAAAAATAGTAAAGAATTGTTTCACTCCGTTTAGAAAACAGTCAGGAAGACAACAGGAAGTGCAATAAACGTAGCGTAGTTGGGACAGACGAATACGCTGTTGCAAAACATAACAGAAGTGTCCAACTTGTCTTTTATGACGCTTCTCAACTAATTCCCGCACCTGACTCGCGGCTCGCGTTTTCCAGCGTGCGACGGCGTCCGACGACGTTCAAAGACGTACACAGCTCAGCTCTGAACTTGTTACACGAGCGACGATAACTACCAAGTCCATTTCAACTTGCCCGTTTATTGCCATCTGTTTAGGAATTGTCTTTAAAACTTCTCAGGACACTGCATCTGCGGACATGTCTTCTTATTTATCTTGTTTTATTTCGTTTTATTGTTATTGCCTTCTCGTTTATTCTCATGTTAAAGTTCGTATCGATTCAATAACGCTTATTATAAATTATTTAAACTCTGTACTTTTACAATTGATATTTTCTAACAGAACGTACAATACATTGATAAATTAAACTCTAATCTACACAATTATAATAATGTTATGTTTGTTTTTGAATTCATATTGCAGCTAATATGTAAAGAGAAACGGTTATATACCTTCTATGAGTATGTATTTCAGGCTCTATAAATTCTTGACCTTATTTATTTTCCTGTAACTATGTACATTATGTTGGAAACACTGATAACTGAAACGAGAAATTAGTATATAAGTCCACTATGTGCTACAAGAACATTAGTTAGGTTTGCGGTGAAATTATATTGATTTGCTTTGGCGTGAGCTAGGGCGGACAGCGGACGGTGCTAACTTCCACTTAGGGCGAGATCATCCAGCTTAGTCTAAGTTATGACTTAAACCAATCTAAGTTAGCGTGATCCTGTCACTTAGAACGTATCCTGCAGAACTTGTTGAGACACCGCTATTTATATATTAATCAATATCATCCAACTAAATAAATGAGTACTTATATTCAATCTTTATCACTTAACTTTTTAAACAAATGACAAAAAATTTCATATTAAAAAAAAATGATTGGTTGGAAATCGATATTTTCTCCGAAGATTAAGACTTTTGCATGTTTCCAATATTTTTAGTGAATTCAAGGAGCAATTTTGTTTGGAGCTGCACACAATTATCAAAATTCTAATCACAAAGTCAGCGGGTTGACTTCATTCAAATCCTATCAGATGTTAATACAGTTCAAATAAAGTGTCCGTTGGGGAAGGATTACACAAATCGTATGAGACTGAACGATGTGTTTGCTGGCGCTCCGTTACCATGCACCGCGTATCTCTGCATTAGCCGCTGTGTTTGCAAGCGATGTGTTTCAATATGCGACATGCAGTCGTGCGATGTTTCACTATGCACCGGCCGGACTTTGTTTAAACATCGTGCGCCGAATCGATAAACCAATATATTTAAAATTCAAATATCATAAAGTGCCGTTAAATGCATTTTTGCACATTTAATTTTTGGGCAGAATTTTTGGCGTTATCAAGTTATAGTTCTTGGTGATACATGAATTAATATTTTATTTACTTTAATAGTGCTATATAGAGACAGGCGAGGTGGTTACCGTTCGTCACATGTAAGCGTATGAACGCATTAATTATGAATTTATCGCAACGTAGGCGCGACGCTGCGTGTTGCGGTCTGCCAGACCTCAGATATATTCCGTGTGAATGTGGCGGCCTGGCCTGGCCTACACGTGTGCCAATGTAAAATTTTAAATGATCAGAAAAATTTACATTATTTTATACAAGAACCAGATTATTACTGATGTAATAATATACAGCGTAAAAAAACGCACAAAAATTTACTGTAGTTACAAGATAAAATAATTCTTGCTAAACGCGTGTGTACAGTCGGGCAGAAAAATACGTTTCATAAAGTATATTACGAGGAGGAAATTTTTGCAATGTATGTACATAAGTTACGTAAAATATAACATATGAAAAATATTTACGTGTTCACTTTCCGAAGAAATAATCTTCTACAATCGAAAACTTCATTATTTACTTCAAAACTTCAACATGACAAACTAAACAAATAATATGTCAAAATTCTTAAAAAAAAGTCTAATCTCCAACCAAAATGTTTGTGTAAACAATTTAAATTTGCCAACAGTTGTAAATTACACAACTGTCAGAGTCTCCCTTCAAAGCAAACTTGCACAATTCAATAACTATGCAAATAAGAACGGCGATGCTTCGCCAAATATGCAGTTTATTTTGCGTCCCCAAAAACAGAAAGACGGGGGCCGACCTTTTGAGAAGAAGGTGAGCTGTTAATCCAAACGTATAAATTATGCTTCGCTTTAAATGAACATCTCTCGTTTTAATCCGTTTACAGGCAGAATTTACTCACTGGCAGAATAAACTTAATACAAAAATCTCTTTCGTTACTACAATATTTCATCTTAAATAGACAGACCTCTAATGCTACCCTGTTTAACTTAAGTTTTATGATATTACCACTAGCCTTAATGAAAAATATATAATGGTCTTATTTATTTTAATACTAACTAGTTTTCTGTTAAGTTTGATCTTGGAACAAAGGTAGAAGACAAGAGTAATGTCTGTAAATGTGTTATTACTCTAAGTGGATGAAGGTGGGAGGTTGTAGCACTAGGTAGGTACTAGGGTAGACAGCGGGAGCCTTGTAAATTACAAGGTAACTGACACTAACTGGGTCTAAGTGAAACTTACGCTCATTAAACTCAGCCCAGAGAGTTTTTGTTGCGTCGCAGCCGCAAATTTGATTACGTCGCCGAGTAAGAAAAGGACAAATTAATTTCTACCTCGCAATATAAGAATACCTGGAGAAATTAGCAGTTTTAAATGTTTAAATTAATAATTATTTATTTAAACATTATTTTCAAACATATAGAGATAAAATCAGAATTGTTCAATCTCACTTTTGTGCACACTTTTTTACTCAAAAGACATTAAATGCAACAGTAAAAACATCTAAATATATAATAGATAATTTGCTTATATTCAATGTATGAATTATGCGAACAATTCATCGAGCAAAAGCATGAAGGAACAACAATTATTGGCGCAAAATTAAGATTAATTTTACTTCAGTTGGACAAAACTTTGGTCGCGGAGCAAGAAATGTTTGAAACTGTATCTATAAAGGTAAACAAAACAATATTAGGTTATGAATATAAATGAATCTAATACCAGAAAATTACTAAATTACAAATTATGAAACTATCAAAACAGCTGATCAAGTTTGATGTTACATTACTCGTAGTTTCTTAAACGAAAACATAACAAAGCTAATCTTTTATTTCCTTGCGATGAATATAATGATATATTTGTTTGGTGTTTTTTATTGCTCTTTTTACTTTATTATTCTTTTTTCTTCTCTTTTAACAACTTTGCAGCGCAAACGACGCGTGATCCCCTTTTACTCAACTCATTCTGTAAGACTCCATTATTTCTGATTCTGTAAAAAATGGCTTCTTAATTTAAAGAAAAATGTTAGACGGTTAATCTTTTCTATTTACCAGTAAAACAAATTGAATAATAAATATATACTCTCATTTATGTTTATGCAGTTTTATAATTGTTTTTGTTAAATAAATAAAATATATTAAATTAAAAATATATCTTAAGATAACAAGTATATTGCGTTCACATCGCAAGTGTTATGTATTTGCGACAATAAGAGATTTGCATCATTTTAACATCAAAAGATGTGACACACTGCGCTCAGACACCCCTCGATACAATGTCTTCAAAGTTTTCTTTAGGTGCCGTTTAGTTGGGGAAGCTTTTTGTAGTAATAAAAGGTTGTTATTTTTATGGAAAACAATAAGTTATTTTGAGTGTATTCAGATTTTATGAGCGTCACTTTCAAGCTTAGATGTTAAAGGAATTTGCCGTCTCTATGGCTTTCTATAAAGATAAAACGTATATGTATACATAGTAAATAAAAATATAATAAGTTTATATTAAAATTATTTAAACGTTTTTAAAGTATATTAAGCAGTCATTATAATTTACTAATCCTTTTAAACTCTCGAGTTTAATGTATTGCAATTAAGAGACAAATTGGCGCGCAGCAATTTGCTTGGAGTTGATACCTCCCGAAACTTCCGCGGCCGCTAATTGTTTAATTGCGAACAACGAGGCAAATGCTCGAGATGTCTCAATTATACGAATTAAATTTAATTATCTAATGTGTTTTACGTGGATGCTATTACACGCGTAATGTACCATTTTGTTAATCCCTTTGCTTGAGTTAAACTGTTATTGACAGAAATCGTTCAATTTGTTTCTTAAATGAATAAATATACTGATATTTTTCTTTTTCTTAACAAAATCAAATATCATCTAAAGGCTTGCAAAAGTTTAATTTCTTTTAAGGGAAAGAAAATTATTAGGAAAAGGTGAATTTGGTAAAAGTTTTTTCATTTTGCATTTGCGACCTCCGCGCACTCCGCGCACTCCGAATGGCGTCTCTCAACTTTTCTTTCGTGTTTCGATTTTATTAAAAAGTTCGTCAGAGTGTTGTCGAGACGAAACAGTACACTCAATAAAAAACCTACCATTGTATTGAAATTATAATATAATGAAGAAGTTAAGAAATTAAAAAAAATAGACACGAAAAACAATGTTAAAAAACAATGTTAAATTTTCAACATTCTAACATGGTATAGTGCCCATGTGATAACATGTTTAGATTATGTTCTTGGAATATAGATGTTATATTTAATTATGTACATCTATAAAGCTAATTTGCAAAGGCGAAGAAAATTCATTTCAAATATTTCATTGCGCGCCCTCGCGACCGACAGACCCCACGTAATCTCTCTTAACTTGTACTCGACCCGCAAGCCGCCATTACTCATTTCTTTTGTTCTAATGTACGGCACAGACAAATTAGAAATGAAAATTGGCGATAAAAAAATTAAATAATATTACTTTTTTGTTATTTTTGTATTCTATACAAAATTCACTTTTTATTTAATAACTCGTCTAAACATAACAATATCCCTTTACATCAATTTATTCACAAATTGTCTTTAAACTGTTTACACCGTTGCAGCTTCCCTTCATAGCAAATACTGCTTAAAGACGCTCTTAAATGCGTCAGACAACATTGGGGGCGTACTATCAACACAACCGCAGGCTGTTTGCTTCTTACACTATTTTAAATATTTCAAGAGAGAAATATTTATTTGGTGTTCAACAAATATTAATGCTCTTAACATATTCACTACTTCTGACATTATAAATGGTAATGTGTACCTACTTATTATGTAAACACACACATCAGACGGCTCATATAGAGGCTTCCATCCAACGATCTCGATTGAATAAAAGATGTAATCATTTTGTCACCCGATGGATTGATAAAGTTATCGTAAGTCTTGTAATACGTGCGCTAACAAATAATTTAATTCAAGTAATTCCGCGTTCGTTTTGTTCCACTTATATAAATGTAATAAGCTTGGTGCACATCGACAACGCGATAACAAATCCGCTCGTTGTAATTAGATTAGGCGGCGCGCGGCTAACGAACTTTGTTATAGTAAATAAAGAATTCCGGCTTTACGTAATGCGAGAAATACTCTTTTGTAATATCATTAACTTGACTTACGGTATTTCCTTTTGATATGAGGAATTCAAACGGAAAATTATGGCTAGAATTAAACACAAAACTATCTTGTTTTTTACTGTACTAAATATGAATGTAATTTACATAATTAACCTTTGATAAATTACTTTTGCGTTATTTACGTCGTAGTTCAATGGATCAATTTATAATTGTTTTCAAAGACACAAATCTGTCATCGTACAACCGTTTACTTTGTAAAATGTTGTCGAAAAAGGTTAATGTATTTTTAATGGACATGACATTTGGATTAAGGGTATTCTATTGTATTAGCTAAACGAAAATGCTAGCTTCGAAACTACCGTTTAAACGGAGATCCATTATCATATGGAATCGAATATTCAAAAGCGTTATTGTACAGAATCTAATATCTTAATAAAACTGAAGTGTTCACCCATGATTAGCACTTGAAAAGAAATGATTTACGTAATTCTAAGAATTCCATAAGTTAAAAATATATTTTATATCAGACAATCTTATTAATATTATAAATGCGAAAGTTTGGATGTATATGGATGGATGGATATTTGATAGAAGGTCTCCATAAGGGTTTAACATTTCACGCTGAAAGACATAGACGTATAACACAGTCTGGAAGAGGACATAATTTACTTACGAAGGTTTTAATACCACGCGGACGAAGTCGCGGGCGATGGCCATACCATAATTGTAATTGTCAATTTCAACATGATGGGGCAATAAATCACATTACAATTGAACATAAGTGTACGTACACGTGACAGGCAATTAGCTATAAACACGCGTCATGATTTGCGCAGAACATTAGCTAAATATAACTGTCATCTAGTTAGCCTGTTAGTGAATTAGGTTTGATTTAAACAAAACAAAATAATTAACAATAATATGTAAATAAATAATATAGTAAATATATCTGTCTTTTATAAATATTTCTAGTTACTTCCCTTTTTAGTTACGTTGCGAGAAAGAAAAGACACATAAAATGAAAATTAGAACCCTTGTAAGTACAGTAAATAACAAATAAAATATTCTTACACGATACATATTAAAGATAAACATGTACTCCATATCGCTTTACACAGAAAGAACAAATTTTGTATGAAAACGAACAAATATTCCGGTTTCTCTTTCATAGTTAAAAGAAAATTACAATATAATTGAGTTAGAGCAATCTTTTGGTCGAATTATTAATGTGATAAAATGTAAAATTTACTTTTAAATATTATTATTTTCGAACATATTAAGTAAATACCTCTACGATTTTTTTTTTGCGCGAATTAATTACTGTCAGTAAAAGTTCGTTACACTTCGGTCTGATGACCTGATAAACAGCGAGAAGCCGTACCACTGAGAGCTTAGGGAATTAGATTGGCGGAAACTGACAGAAAACTTTACCTAACAATGGACGTCCATTAGTTTATCGTAGGTTATAATTAACTGTATGTTGATTCATTTTCTTCTACTATCTGTATTAAAATTTATAAAATAGAAAGGAATTTACAACAGACATATAGCTCTTGTCAACTAAGAGATACGTAAAGCGTTTATGCCGCGCCGTAATAATTTTACGTTGGCGACTATAATTTAAAAAGTTTCCTGTGCGACGCTCGTTTCACGACCCATAAAGCCGGATGCGTTCCGTTCGCCATTTGTGCTGCATACAAAGTGCATTCTTCTCACGATACGTGGTGCGCCGTTTACATGTCACCGGCAAATTATGTATACCGCCTGTTTGTAATATGTCTAGGCCAATCGTAGTACTTCGCAAATATATCGAATGAATTAATTAACAAATTAACTACAATATTTTAGCAATTTTCAAAAGTAACACTGATTTGGTTATAACTTTCTGTGCAGTCAAAAAAGTAGCACAGACAAACGGGTACTGATCGCAATTGACTTCTAATAAAATGTCACCTTTTAGTGAATGTCTGCGATTTGCTGGACGAATTACATACGTTATGCGTCCACGATTTACCGGTGACATAGATACATCAGACAGCCGGTCTTTCATTATGCACGCAAATTTGATTACATTACAATACATTAGAGCTGATGATACCGCGACTTGTTTATGACTACTTCATCACGACGTCTGCGTACTGTCGCTACTTGACAAGACTGGAACAGGTAAATACAAGTTATTCATAGAGATTTTAATAACAGCCTGAAGCCTTTTAATAGTACAATACATTATATTTAATACTATAATAACTTTGTGGGAAATTAATCGAAAACACAGGTGATTGTAGCATATACTGTAAATGCAAACTAAATTAACATATTTTAGTTAGTATTTCCTTCGTACAATTACGACATGTTGATGTGGAACAAAGTACTCGTATATCAATAATTTATCAGATAAATGTATGTTTGTGGAGTGAGTAGAGTACAGTCGTCGTCTTGTGAATTATTGAGGACGTGAGTGTAGCACGAGACAGGCAGCGCCGGCTGCATAGTTCTGTATATAACCTACACTTACACTAACACACTAACAACAGGAAATTACCAATACACGCGATCAGATGAGTACTGCTTCATAATTTTCACAATTACTCGCTGTCGCCGATGACTTCTTCCTCGTGGAATTAAAAACAAACTGAGCATCCTAAACTTTCATATTTATAATATTTAGTAAAAATTATGAATAAAGCTATAAGTTGTTCTATAAAACAGTCAAATAGATTGAGATCAAGTAATATTTAAGTAATTAATACTTGAATAAGTAATACTTAAGTGTAACTAAACCTTGGCTAGCTTAGACTGAATTGAAAACAGTTAGAACCTATTCAGAGCGGCACTATCCAGCAGTTAAACTATCACCGTAAGCGTTGATTAACTAAACTTTGATCATCTGCATTTAGTTGTAACCAAAGGATAAGTTTATCTTTCTTCTCATCTCTATATCTATTGCAATTCAGTTGAATATCTACCTAAGAAATGTTTAAATCATTTCTTTATATTTACAGCAAATTGTAGTAATATGTTATTTATATAAAGCCGGCAAAGATCTTTTATAATAAGAGTTATAACACAGTTTTATGTCGCTTTATTATTAGTACGCCAAGAATTTATTTAACGGCGATAGGGTTTATTATATATAACATAAACTAAGCTATTCTTTATAACTGCTATTAAGGCTTAGTATAATATTTATGTACATTTATTCTCTAGCAATATAATATTAAAAGGGAATTGGAGTTTTTTCAGTCACACAATCTCTGTATCTTAGATATTTCTAATCTAAAATCTCCTAAATACTAATAATTAAATTACTCGAAGTTTGAAAATGCTTTGTTTTAATCGTTTAAACTGTTGACCTAAATTTATATTTACATCTTTAATTTCGATAATAGCGTACATCATTACCTATGTAAGCCGGTAGAGGTCGCTACCGACAGCTGTCCTCTCCCACGCTTCTGTATTCAAATTACGTGTAATTATACGAATGTCGTATTCCCAAGTTTAAATATACCAGCGAGACCATCGCTGGAACAATTTCAACGCAGCAATAAGGCGCTGTTTACACAGCCACCAATGCTCTGATACAATTAGCAGCTCGATGTCGTATCAAACAGTGGGTTCACATTGAGTTTACAAAATGAAAGTGTTTTTGAGAGTACGTTATAACAATGGAAAACTACGGTTATTATGTTGTGTATCATATAGTCATATCTATATCTTGTTAATCTACAGATAAAGTATAACTAGAGGTCAATAAATTATGAAGTAATAGCCCCGCGGATAGCTTCTTTGCGTTATATTTGGACGTTAAATGTCAATTATAGACTGGAAACAAGCTTCGCTATGAAGCGAAAGAGTGTTTTTCTTTTAAAACTATTGAATTTAATTTAAATATGTCAAAAATTAATGAATATGCGCTTTGGCTTAGCTGAAAATATCTCGAGCTTGCTGCTACACGGACATAGAGAAGGCATAATAAAATCGAACCCCTATCATAATATTTTATAGCGGCCGAACATATTCTCGTTACGTTCGGACACGGGTAGAATTAATGACGTCACGAAGCATATTTATTGAATGCATTTATTATAACTGAAGATGTAGACACGTTCTAGTGCGCTCCTGCTTATTCATATAATAAGTTTAACGAAAGAAAAAATACATAAAAATATTATACAAGTTATGCTTTCATGTACATTCAACTATCGACCTTATATTTAATTATTATGTCTATTTACCAAGTTGTTTTATAAGAAAATATAATATTTTCAGGCACAAAATTAAAATAATTTTAATATAATACTTGTGTTTTGTTACTCGAATTTATCAGCATAGAGAATATATTTTATTGAATCTACTTCGCACTTTGTAAAAAGAATTCATCGTATTTATTCTATGAAAATCAGTTGATAAAGTTTTAAAACTGAAGCCTCTACAGAAGTAGAACATTGCAACTTTGAAAGTAAGATTATAATATTATCCGTGTTGCCGCGTAGTTGCCGCGCAGTTGCCGCGTAGTTGGGCTCTATCTCGCTATTACAGCTTGCCGATACAAACTTTGTTTTCTTTCGATTCTTCGCCGCTTTGAAATGATAATGAAAGATTTGCGCGCTTTCTTTCACGATAAAAATATATGAAATAAAAACCGAGGAAAATATGAGCTTGTGATAAACTTTGCAATATTGTCCTCATAACAATACTTTTTAAAACTAACATTCGAGTAGATAGCAGTTTGATGTTTTAGTTTATTTAAATAATTTTCGTTTTTCATTTAAAGAAAATGTGTACATATTATATGAATATTTCTTTCGCTGTTGTAATTAGGAATGAGTGATTAAGTGCTGACAAATAATGAAATTAGAACACAATTACATCATAGGACGGAGACGGATCGTGGCGCGCACCAAATTAAGTGATTAGCGCCTGAGCGGAGGCTGCGGAATAATTCTCTAACAACGCCTGTAATTCTATTTGTAATTGAAACATTTTGATACAAATTACTCTAAAAGCTTGCCTCGTTTTGATATAGCATCGCTTTAATGTTCCATTAAAATTCCTTAAAGGAAATGTTCAATATATGTATAGTTACTCATTTAATATAATAGTTTACAGGATTTACTTAAGAATAAATATACTACATTTTAATATATTTTATACTGGTAAGAAATACAAGTGCATATTAATATTAAAAGAAGGGGTAGGCAGTATCGTAGCACAAAGAAAATCGACTGATTAAATTGTAAATAAAAGATGATAGCTCGCGGCTATTTCGATAGAGCCCCTTCATGTTGTCCGGCGCGAGGCTTTTAAGGCCGCTGAGTTACGGGGCGCTTGGGTACACGATGGATACACGGCGGGTACACGACGGGTACACAGGGATTGTATCTTTATGTTCATAATGTCATGCAAATTTCAACTTGAAGCAACCCTATTGACATTAAACTGTACACGATAGTAGAGGGTGCAGTTTTGAATTTATTTTCTGTGTCCAAATTGTAGTACAACATTATGAAATATTTATTTTATTTATATCTCATTATTATAGGTATTTATAATTAGATTTTATTTGTAAAAGTATCATTAAATTACAATAGTTTTATAACTTTAATATAATATTACAAATCCATTTGAACAATCTTAATTTTAATCACATATCAAAGGTGTAACAATACTTATTACTTGTTCATAATTTAATAACTAAGCGCACCTTAGTTTGTCGAATCTATTGCATAGCGCAGCTGTCAAAATAAGGCGGCAGACGAAAGTAAAAGTCCCCTTTTCATCCCTGGCAATGTCAACAAACAAACCGCACGCCGCCGCCGCAACGTCTCCGAGAAAACGAAGTCTAATGCATTTATTTACATCATTGCACTTGAATTTGTAGCGTAGTCGCGATGGATACAAGTTATGACAAGCGAATCATAAAGCTAGAAAATTGAGAGGGGAAATATAGAGTCTTTTGCGGAACAGTTCAATTTTACAAATGTATATTTTACTTTCAGTTTGTAGGTTTTTTAAATTCATACACTTGACGGGTTCTGAGACTATCAACGTAGAGGATACGATCAAATAAATAAGAAAATGTGAAATAAAGTGAGTCAAAACGCTCTGTAGCTGATATTTTGTGATCAACGAGACATATTGACATCCACAACACTAGTCCTAATAAACTTTTTTACAATACATATTTTCCATATCGATCTACATACAAAAACAAAAGTGTAACGTTACGCGCCACGTTGTTGGCGACTGTACACTGCTGTGTAAACGTTGTACACTGCGCGCTGCTCAATCAAATAATTAGCAAATATTTACACGAGGATAATTAACTCGAGGGACGCGGCGTTTGTCGTGAAAAGATTTTTTTGCTGAAAAAATAATTTCGTTATTGTTAAGTCGATTGTGTATATTTATACAGTGAAATTTATAACAATAAAAATTAACATAACATTATTTATTAAAATTAATATTCCTTTTATAAAACATGTATATTCAAGTTGTGTGTAGATGTAGCTCCCCCCAGCTCACAATTTCTTTTTCTCGCTGTTCTCGCCGTGACATTGCGATGTTGTGTCTAGATATAGACCTCAACAAGTGTCTTAAACCTTTTCAAAGCTGCGAACATGTTTCTTCATAATAGTCATTTCATTTGAAGAAAATAAAACGAAAACTACAAACGCTTTGTTTTCTTTCTTTGTTGTGATTGTTTAAGTGAACAGAGTTTAAGTAAAAAAGTAACACTGTATGAAAAATGTAAAAAAAGAAAGTACTAAAATATTCCTTAAGTTATTTCCTTCTTTATATAAAACGTCAACAAGCTTCGGGCTAGGAAGTTCAGTGTTACAGACAAACAAACACACAAACATTAAAGAGAAATTACGTTCCCCGCTTGTTCTGCCGAGCCCTCAGGGTACGAAGGGGTGTGCATTGCTAATAGATTGCCAACGTGTTGCAACACTTTTAAATGTCAAAATAAGACATTGACATTTACAACAAAAAAAACTGTAAAGTTTTTGTATAATTGCAAAAAAGAACTATTAATAATTAAATGGTCCTTTTTTAGTTCTAAGCTGTTAATAAACAGCTTAGTGTTAATTAAAAAATATATTCAACTCTTTCTAAAACTTGCTTAGTTCATTTGTTTAAACGAAAGTCCTTCGACAACGTATGTTAACAATAACAAGGCAGGGTTAATGTAAAGCGATATAAATTAACTGAATACTCTGTTAGCTTTAGCCTCTGACAATGTATACATTAGCAGGCCGCGACTCCGCGCTACAAGTCAGACATTATACGGACCAAAGTACGTAAATAGGCTTATCCGAGCACAATAGTGCATTGTGCCCCCGCACCTCCTCGCCCCGCAGTACCCGCACCTCCCCGCAGCCGCCGCACGGCAGCCTACGCTCAGATATTAATGAAAATGTTCGTTTTCTCCCCACATTTAAATATTTTATATCACCACTTGCAAGATGTTCGTGAGCCGGGAAACATGACATCTGTTATTGCCACTGAAAAGCGTAACAAACATTTTTTACATTTTTACAGGTAAGTTTCCATTTTGAAAATTGCATCACTTTGTTTTCACACACCTACTGTATATTTTTTATAGAAATACATACTGGTAGGATCAGTTCGAGCTTAAGTTCAATATTCCGGGAAAATTCTTGACTGTTGCCGGGATTTATTCAGATGAGAAGTTTTCTTATACGTCAGGAGTGGCTGCCATCAGAAGCGCGATGGATGCGAGATTACAGTGGCACAGCGCCCGCGGCAAACAAGGGATAAGGCAAGTAATAAAGTTACAACATATTTGTACTAGAGGCAAGGCAGAGATAAGAGCCGCTGCCTCGGCTGTAAGCCATCCTTCCTTTGTGATACAGGATTTGTGGCACGCTCTTGACTTTTAGCGCCGCGAGCTAATACGGCGCATAATATCAACTACTATACAAATTAAAGAATAATATATAATAGAAATTCGATTTCTTTTTATTTTGACCAAAATAATATTAGTACCAACAGATATGCAACTAAATAACAGCAAGTATTTTTTAACGAGCAGTTTCTTGGAGGTTTACATTTAGATGAAGATGTTTCAGGTGGTTTACCGATTGGTAAACTCAATTAACTTACGTACATCATATGAGATGTTAGATTGTGGAAGTTTAAAAGGCATGTTAGCAAGAGCGATGTAATTATGTTGTAAGTCATGCTCTCGCCGAGAGGCACGGCTGTGAGACTGCGCCGGCAACGGGCAGAAGAGATGAGTGTAACTCACCTAAATTTATTCAACTTATCTTGGCTTTGTTACAACTCTAGTCTGGCCTATTTACGTCCTCTTTAAGCCAACTTATTCCACGATGAGAGGGAATGTAGAGAAATTTAAATAATTTTTATATAGTCGAATAAAACTATATCTTTTTTGTTTTAACGGCGTTTGAATTATTTATGTTTAGTAGTCATAAGCTTAGACAACGTTAGGTTTTACATTAATGTACTTTTAAAATAATAAAAAAAATAATGAAAATACTTTTTGTATTATTATTTTTTTTATTTTAAAAGACACGTGTGCGTGCTGTATCAACATTTAATTTTATCCGTAATATTTGTTATGTAAACGACGACAAAGTTTACAAATGTCCGCACGACAAATCCTGATGAACAATAGCTGGGCGAAGCGAGGCGAGGCGAGGCGAGGCGAGGCGACTTAAGACAAAGAATATTGCGCCATTAGTCAGTGGACCGCTGCCGGCAGACGGCTGGGACCGGATAAAACCGGATCCGCGCCTCGTGGCTTCAGCAATGCCTCTGCATAATTCGCAGTTTAAACGTTTGCTTAAGTCAGGGCAAATTGTTTAAAAATGTTGAAAATGTTTGCCGCGCCGCGCCAGCTGCACAACCTGTTTTTATTTCTTTGTGTAATAGTTTGTATTTAAAATTATGCATACGAAAGAGTTATGATACGTTTCATGTTCATTTTAACCAGAATGGATGTCGTTCAGTAAGGAAATATTGATGGTGATGATGAATATTCTGATCCAAGTGAAGCATTTAACTTGTCCTGTAATATTAAGAAAATGAAAATCCTCTCGATTTAAAACGAGAAATCGATTGTTTAAAATAACATTAAAATGAATTTCGTATGTTCTTAGTATATCAAAAAAAAATTGACCTAAACATATTTTTGGAGAACATGTTTAATTATGAAGTGTACACATAAAATATTTTACGTTTAGTCAACAACTGAGGCGATAAGTTTTCCTCAAACAGGGATGTAATCAAACAGCCATCTGGCATTCCTGAGGCGGGGCGAGGATCGGGGCGAGGGCCGGGGCAATAAAACGCAGGCGTTTAAATTTGCATGAACTTAACATGGCAGCGGATAGTGGGACGATATCGCGGCCGCTCCAAATGCTTGAATAAAACAGCTGCTCAATGCCGCCCTAACATATAGCATGCTTCAACTAAGCGAGTAAGAATTTAATGCTGTACTTACGGTAGTTAATTTGTCGCTAAGGAAGACCCTAAATGTAGATTTCTAATGCTAAATCCACATTTAGGCATACCCCTTATAAGTCTCCTTTAATTAAATGACAGTAGCAATTCTAAAAATAACACTCGTAAGACTCTAAGGTAACAAGAGGTTAAGGAAAGAGGAAACGGGCATTTGATTGCGTCCTTTCTGATATATGTTATTAAATCTTCTTACCATTAAAGAATTATAAAAGTAATAAAATATTGTATGTGATTATATGAGTGTAAAAGATATAGTATGTATATTGTTCTGTGTCGCTTTAATCAGTTTTTAGAATTTTACTTGGCAATGTCCCCACCCAAATATATTACAAAAGCGCGCACGGCTTTTCGTTTTATTTTAGAACACACTGCGGGATAATTAAAATGTAATATATTATTAATAGCTTTATCACATTTCGTATTTGACTGCGGACAGTGAATGCAATCGGTCGATAGAATTTCAAATTATACATAATTGATGATTTATTAACGTTGATAATTTTAGTATTGGAATTTACCCTTCGTCGATTGATCCTTGTTAATGTGTTATTTGATCGTGATTTGTTTAAAATTGCTTTGTTGTTTATCATTCAAACATTAATTAATACATCGTGTATTTAAACTTAAAACCATTTGAGTATTTTATTAAGAGTTAAATATCCTGAGTATATTATCATTTTAAACTTTAACTTTATCGTTTGCTGCCTGCATTCATTCTTATAGCTGCTAATATAATTTGTACATCAACGAATAATATTTGTAACAATTTATTTGTAAACAAAATTTAACTAATGTCGTTGTTTAAAAATCTTTTTTCCAAATTATTGTAAAACAAAAGATTTTACGAGCATAGACAAGAGAGCCTTCCCTTAATATCACGTCTTAGAAAATAAATTACCACAAATTGGAAAAACAAGATAGGCATGAAAATAATTCGCATTGTCAGGGGAATCAAGTTATTGAGGGAAACCAATTTATAATACAAATTACCATTTTTTTTTATTTACGCGCCTCGCGAGAACGCTTATTTCCTTCGCAAAGTATTATTGAGGTTGAGTCCAAATATTTTCCCTTCAGAGATCTTTATAATTTCATTAAGGCATTACTCTCATTCTTCATTTGTATTTCAATATTGTTTGTGTTTAATTTTTGTTTTCTTAAATTTTCTCGTAATATTCTTTTCAATAGGACCTTAAATGTTTTACAAAAAACAGTTGATCAAAATTGAGTTTAATTCTTTATTTATTGTCTGCAATTTGTTTATATTTACGTAACGTTAGTTAGCTATATTTTAGTGTCATACAAAGTATCTGTTCAAACTGGTTACACTAAATTTAAGTGAGAAACTTCCCCGGCCGTCGCACAATCATGTAAAATATGAACGGAATTTAATAATAATGAGGAAGTTGTTAAAATAAATGCACTTTCTTCCCCTCGCAACAGACAGACATTAAACAGATTTTGTCGTACATAAAATCAGTAATTTGAATTCCTTAAGACTCTCGCGAGGGGAGTTTTGTCGTCTATTGCTCATATAAGCTGGAGTTAGGAGGGACGCTCGTAAGACCAGACGCTGAGACGGATTTTATGTTTTTCGCAACGATTTATAGTTTGGCATATACAACATTTTATAAGGCAAGTAGAGTTAGGAGCGACAAAGTATATTATTATCTACGAATTTACATATGAGTCGATTCCATGACATTATTGTCATATTGATAACACTAATGTTGCCGTACTGAAAGATTTTTTGATCTACTATTTTATGTTGCGACTTCGGTTCTATTTAGTACCATACCGGGTGTGCTATCTGCCACAAACTTACCTATGATTTCAAATTTCATTGAAGTAAAAAAATTCTATGTGTTTAGTTTATGTGTACTATGTTTCTTTCAATTTAACTAAGGCAGTATTGCTGCAGTGCTTCGTTCATCTAATATTCACGGACCCCCTGGCATACGGGCAGAGTGTAGAGTGACCATACTTTTGTAATTATTAATTAGTCTTGGAAACACTGGGATAAACATATTATAATCAGTCAAGATGCAATTCATATAATCTGGGATATTAAAATTATAAATAATACTGAATGTTTTTACCCATCAAGTGTATGCTCCTATTTAAAGTACAAAAAAATCTTTTTCTATCAAAACTCCTTCGTAATTACTGACAACTGGTTAAATATACTGAATCTGAATGCGAGATTTTATTGGATACAAAAACCGAATTTAAAACAATACGTAGTACAAAACATTCCCACCAAAAGTGAAGACGTGGTCGTCCTAAGTGTGCAATAACATCCGCTGCGACTTTTTAATTTGTTCGCGTTATTTATTGGTGTGAGGTGGGCGGGGACTCCCCGCTGACTCCCCGCCGCCGCCGCCGAGGAATTAGACTCCGCATTGAATATATCTTATTACTGAATACTTTTTACTGCATTTACCAACCATGGTTATGCAAAGCGTCCGCACAACTGAGCTATTTGTTTCTACAGGACTGTTCCCGCAACATTTTTACCGCATCTCTTTTTCTTTTTATGTTTACTATCTGAAAAGTAGAAAAGCTTTAACTTTTAGCTAAAACAAAAATCTTATTTAATATTAACACTCAACAATAAAATAAATAAATGCTTTTCTTTCGTTTTCCAGTGCCGTTTAATGTTTCTTTGTTCGAGTAATAAGTATTAAATTTATTATATTGAAAACGGATATAACTTATATCCTTCGAATAAAAACAAATGAGGAAAATTATCTTCAGCAATTTGATGAAAATGAAGTTTATAAAAGCAATTTGTTCTGTCAACTGTGGCTTGTATTGCAGACGTGGCAATTTGTCAGCTGTACTTTCTCAGGCTATAAGAACGATTAGCTGTACTGAAAGGTGTTTCCACTATTTCTTCAACACCCCTTTTGTTGTAAGTCAACGGTTTGACTATACACGAGAATTAAAAAAAACTAATTAGTAGTTTATTTGTTCTTCCAGAATGTGCTTTTGTAAGAGAATAAGGTGATTTATCTAGTTTTCGATGAACCTTACTCAGATTCTTGGTAGCTTGAAATAATTACGTCTCACGAATTCAATGAGAACTAAGCTGTTCAACAAAAGGTAGGACAGTGATACACATTCAAATTAATTGCAACTGTGATAAAACCAGATTTATCCGTGCTTGAAAAGAATGAGTAATGATTGTTTTACAATCGTTTTGAGCGCCTCCGTGTGTCAGCAAGAAAACAAGCAGTTAAAAGGCATTGTACAGAGTTACTAGCTGTCGTCTGATACTCCCTGCCGCACGGCATTGAAAAAGATTACTTAATTAGTAACCTATGTGTTCTTTCAGGCTATATTAATCTATGCATAGTGGTGGTACTAATGATGACTATCACACCGACCTAATGTCTACACAACTACTTTAATGGATGGAAATATATCACAAAGAAACCTTGAAGACATTTTGGCCGGAAAAGTTGAAGAATTGTTTTAGTTGAGAGAGTAACAAGGGATAAGCGACAGCGGTTACGATTTACAACTCATGTTAATAATTGTTAAGTAGCATTGTCTGGAGTATTTTACAGTATAACTTTTACCGCTATTTTTTAAGAGAAGTGTATAATAAAAACATACTAATTTTAAAAATATACGAAAACTTATGAACTTACTTTAAGATATGGACAAAAATTACATAATAACACTGCTTGCTTTTATAAATTGTACCACACACAATACAACAACAAGGACTCCTATCTACCCCACAATCTTAACTGTTCCACACGGTACACTTAATGTTGTTCGAACTCAGGTCGCGCCATTAAAGATTTGTACAAACTTTTATCGCATAAAAATAGTTTTACTGGAATAATTAATTAAACGAGGAATTAATGTGGTTGTAATGGCGTGTTGAGCGTCAACTTGAACGCACGTGTCGTTGTTTCCTTTACTTTTTTTTAATTTATTGAAATTAACATTTCAAGTGACGTTTTATCTTTCTACACTCTTAATCTTTTCTTTATATTTCGACCTCTAGGATATTTTTAAACCTAGAACGTTTTTAGGGTATTAAAAAGTGAGTTTGATAGATAGTAAACAGTTAACCAATTCCACAATTTGACGTTACTATAAATAACACAGTGTAATTGTCACTTTTACCTCGCTAGTTACCTCTTAAAAAACCTAAGTTAACACAAGAGCTAGAAGAGCGCAGTAGGTGCTAAATTAATTGGGTTAACGAGTCGTGTCAACTTTTGCTACAGTTATGCATCGCAAGTACTGCGTTCTGCGTTCATAAAAGTCGAAATGTAATACTCAATTATATAACAATTACAATTTATGATATCTAAGACTAACCTGCGGCTGGCGACAGTTTCGTGACGACTCCCCACCGGGACTTCCACTGAAACAAGACAAATATAAATGTTAACTATTAAGAAAAAAAAACCATCACAGCAATCTTACACTATAATCATAAAATTTATATATTTTTAACAACCGATAAAAATATAAAAAAATAACCCAACGTCCACACATAAAATGCAATTAATTTTGTGAAGCAATCAACGAGCTTCATTTCAGTTTTATCGAATTGAGTTTCACTATTTTTGCTCACAATCGGGAATGTTGTGGATTGGTTCAACTCATCGGTCCAATTTTGTGTTATCATGCGACTTTTTTTTAGAAATACAAATTTATAAAAAGTTATATGATATAGATATTATGATAAAAAGGCATCAATGATAAGTAACAAAATCCTGTTTTTGTTATTTGCGTATATTTTTAATTTAATTTATCGTAATTATACCGACAAGTAAAACTCGCTACCGCGCATGTCGTGGACCGCGCGCGAGGCCAAACGGACGCGGCTCGTGAGCCTGCAAATATCCCGCGCGCTCCGGGTGTAAAATGCAACATTTTACCGCACGCAAACACGACCGGCCATGTCCTTTATCACTTAATGCATTTCGCGGCCATTTTACTAATTTAATACGTTACACACGTCTGTAATGAAAATATAGTACTGGAATTTTTTAAAATGCTTATTTATATTTTATATGATCTCTGATTCATAACGATCGTAATATTTTCACATAAATATGAATAAACATAAAAAGAATAAAAAAGATGATAAGAGATTATTTCAGTACGAGTAGGGTCAATATTAACTCTTTTGTGTGACAATACATTATTATAACAATACCCTTATTTTTGCGTAGATATATTTTGACATCAAAGACTAATACAAAGGGATTTGCTTCAGATTTTATGTGAAATGCGTCACAATGTGTGCCTTCGCAACAAATGGCTCGCACGATATAAATATCTTAGTTTACACTTGGATGGAAGGGGCTGCAAATGTGAAATATATGACATTGAAATTTAAACTTTATGTCATATCAATAAGCCGCTGTTTCCTTTCACCTAATTGAATGTTAGATTATCTTTTCAATGAAGTTTCATAAAAACTTTACATGTTTTTTTTTCGAAATAATGTCATATTGTATGCATATTATAATTCGCCCTGTGTCCTGTTAAATGTGGTGTAAATAACTTAGAGATAATGTTAAAAGATAGCTAAATATTAAATAAAATGAGTCGCAAATGATGTATTTAATTACGAACTCCCATGAGTAATAAACTAATTAAGAAAAATGACTACGCGTTATTAGCAGTTGTAATACAAATCTGTGTCCGTTTTAAAAAACTTAGAAAAATTTTATTGAAAAAACCATGAACAAACTTTACAATTAAGAATCTATAAAATGCCAAGTACCCGTCTGTTAACACATAATACTCAGAGCCGGCATCATTAACATTAACTTTAAAAAGTCCCGTCAAGAAAAGCCAAAGATTCATAAAATGAGGGAAAATATTCTAAATGACAATAACAGCGTGTCGTTGACATCTTTATAGATACTGTTCACCCTCAAACCAGCGGTGCGACTTGAATTCACAATGAGCAGCGACAATAGCCTGACCCGTAGCCTTTGCCGCTCCCCGAAAATCTCTTTTGAACACCGGCTTATTATAAAACGCAATGTTTGTTTACGTCCCCTCTATTTTCCGCGACCAAGAACTCAATTCTCTTTGTATGGAATCACCTAGTGATTTTAAGAGAATTAGCCAAATACTTTACAAAAGTTTTTTTATACCATTTTGGCTAGCTATTATACTGTTAACTTAACTTAAATTAGTAATAAAGAGATAAAAAAATAGTTGAATAGAGAAAGTAATTTTAAAAATCAAATTTGAGTCAGTCAGTAAATGTTTTTAAAAATTATATGTTATGTTTAATAATATCAATGTAGACTTGAATCAGATATAGTTTTGGTTCATTGCAACCGAAGGCGTGTCGTCATCCGGGCGGGCTGGCTCCAGCACGTGCAATAACACGCTCCACTGAAACTAAAATCTTCACATGCCTTGAATTGTAAGCTGTTTTTAATAATTTATGTTCTTTTACTGTTATTATTTGAAAACATGTAACTTTTTTAATCTGCATTAGTCATTTTCATGACTGTTTCCTTGTATTATGATTTGCCTATTAGAATAATCTCAATCATATAAGACAAACTATATGAGTTAAGTAACTTTGTAATAGAATCTCCAGTCTCTTTCATCTGTACCTGTAGTTCCTAAAATTGAGAGATATCAAGAAAGACAAAGTTTACTCTATGATGTTAACAAAAATCTCCTCCGTCTTTATACAGTGGAAACATCTTAACAATACAGTGGAGAGCTTCTGTCCGGAGCAGCTCAGTGGAAACGCTCTCCGACAAGACAACAGATAGACAAACAACTTACTATATTGTTGATGTTGCTCGCTACGCGACTTATTGTTTTGAACTATTTATTTAGGACTTGCGCACTTCAGTAAATCCCTATTGTTTTGCTAAGTAATCTTGTTATAACTTTAAGCCACTATCGATTCAAATATACACATTCTAGTGGAGGATTTACTGAGACAATTATTGTAATGCATTTCAAACAAAATTGTATTAAGTAAATAGAATAACTTGGTTACATTTTTGCGTAATTTAGAAAAGACTGAACAAGAATTGGTGGGCGAATTAACTCTTCAATAGCTGTAACTCTCCATCTTATTAACTCTTCCATCTTGTTTCCAATGTTGCCGCAGTTGTTGTACACAATCTGATCTAAACACAACTTATAAAGACTACAGTATAGAACCTATAGAAAAGTTTTCATACACAGTTAAAAATGTCACTTCCGTTTTTATCAAATCTGCGAACCTAATATTAAACCGAAGTGTTCCTGGTTAAGGTTACCTAAGGTCGTAGCAAGCAAGAATTGTCTACAGGTTAAATGTATTCCAACTTAAAGTCCTCAAAGCCAGCAGTACGACAACTGCTCACCGCTTCGCAGTACAACGCTACAAATACGGGCCGCACATTCACAATTGTCACAATTAAGTCGCACTCCCCCGGCTCTGCGAGGAATGCCGGGATAAGTGCGGGCTAATCCTATCCGATCCCTCCCGGTCGGAATTGTTCGCCTCTTAGGGCCCCTGCAGACGAGGCGACCTTTGTACTTAAGGACCTCACACACTTAGACGTTAGGTAACAATGAGTTGCGGAACCTCTCATGATTTAGTGGCTTGTTACTACTTTTTTTTTTAATTTTGATGCAGTTTTCGTGTTTACATACGTTGTGTTGTGCTAAAAAAACTAATGCCCTTTAACTCTAGGAATAACATGTCGACATGATTGCTAACCTTCGCTAGCCAGCAACACATTTTAAGGAGAAGAAATATGCCAATGAAAAAACATTTTTTATTTCCTTTCGCATTCGCGTTGTTTTATGTCGATCCGTGTGTAATATCCCTTAGTCCAATGTCGTGTTAATATTTTATTGAAAAACCTTCTTACCGTCGGCTTGTAGAGTCCGCATCTTGCGAGCCTGTGCGCTGGGGCCGCGGTAATCCAAAGGAGTGGTTTAATTGAATGTATGGGTTGCCTTTAAGGCGATTATGGGAAGCTGTTTTATTTGTGCATTGTCGGGATTCCGAAGCTCGGCCGCTAAGCGCCGGTATTAGGAAGAACGTGATTATGTGCTTTGAACAAAGTAGGTTGGGTACTGGAGGCATTTGGTCTGCGGAGAAACTTATTTGACTGTAGATTATTGGATTGACAGTTTTAGGTACTTTCATGATTTATGTATGAGAGTTGAACATACAGTAAGACATGTTAAGCTTAACTTAAATCTAATGATAAAAATAAATTACTATAATGTTCATTCTACTAAGTTTTGTTCTAAAGAACCCTCCACTTGCCCATTAAAACACCGGTTTCCTCTCTTGGGACTTTACCAAATCTTACAAGTCCTATTATTATAGTTTGTTTAAATGTTTGTTATTTTGTTTAAATTCCTAAAATTTTCTGTAAAAATAGTCTAAAACTTACTACTATTATTGTACGTGTTCCTGACTGTGACTCTAACAACAACTGTGACCCAACAAATCAGGTGCCGCATCCCACATTAAAACATAAATAACACCGCAGAACGATCCCGAACATCTCCTAGTTTCATAAATCCCGCGCCGAGTGACGACCGGCCTGCGTTCAGATAACAACTTATCGTTCCGCTCGAAGACTCCGACGAAATAAAACTTGTCACCTGGCGCGAGCTCGAATTTACTAACGTAGGGGAGGGGATGTGAGTAGATAAGGAACTCACAAACGTTCCAGCATGTGACTATCGCGATATTTATGATGATTTGTGCGTTGAATGTTCGCCAGTTGATTTATGTACTGAGATGATGAATGCCTCAATATCTTGATTGTTTTGTTTCATACTGTTAGTTGTTTTTTTTCTTGAGATATTCCCGAAAGTTGAAATGCGTTCTTGGTTAGCTAGAACTAGATGTAAGATTATTAAAGCATTGCTTACGAACTGTTTTTTTATATTCTAAAATTCTTTCCGTATAAAATTATTTTTAACCATGTTATTATAAAGTAAGACTATGACCTTCGTAAATAATATTTCAGATAATAAATCTGTTTGTGGCAAATCAAGTGACCAGATAAACCATAAACTTTTCCACTCTGCAAAATCAAATCTCACATTGAAGTACCCTCCAACTACACTCACCCCTACCGCAGTGTGGAGCAATTTAGTGGCACCGAGCGCCGCCCTGCGAGCTGCGACTCGCCCTACAATTTATTGAACCCGTCTATCTTTCGCCCTAAAAAAGGACGTTAAGATGCCTTAAGATCTCAAGTTGGAATACAAAGAGCTGACACTTCACGTACCGCTCTGTTGATTCGTAGGAATATTAATCTTCTTAATGTATAATTACGATTGATAATTGTGACTTAATATTTATTTTGAGTAGGTTCAAGAAAACATTATAATTTTCCCGTCCTCCTCCTTACATCCGCTTTAACCCAATCTATCCATACTTTCTTCTGTCTTCCCCTACCTTTGTATTCAACATTAAATGTCAGTAAGTGATTATTTAATTAAATCCTTAATACAATTTTCATAGCAAAAGATAACAGCTCTATGAAGATTATTTCCAAGTCCGAAAATAAGACAATCGTCTCTCCGACAGCCGGCGGACTTACTTAAGACTTTACTTTTATCTGCAACGAACTAAAACAAAGAAAAGATCGCGATAAAAAGGCTTGAAAAGAAACCTACATTATCAGTTAAAATATATCTATTGATTAAGAGGTATCTTAATGTTTTTCACTAAATCAGCAAACTAAATGATACAACTATTCCCAAAAGCTGTTAAAATTTCGAAACCTTTATTTTACAAAACTTAGCCGAAATACATTTTGATTAAAATGAGTCCGCATGAAACACATGGTGGGTAATGGTCGAATACGTCGGGGGCCGAACCTAGGCGCATTAGTCTTCCCTGACACACCAGCCCCGCCCCACACCACACGACGACTCCGAATGTCTGCATTGCAAGTTGATTTAATCTCGCGAACAACTCACATGGATTGTTAATTAAGATGAAAATATATCTTAATGCCTGAACCCAATTTTCTTAAATATTGGGTCTAAAAGTCAAGTTAATAAGTAAATGAAACACTTTAGCAAAATCAAGAAAATATTTGCCTTCAGATTTTCATTTAAATCAGAACAAAAGCATAGCGCTGATAAAACATTTAAATCCATGTCGAAGCGCCCATTGTGCCTAACACCCAATTTGCTCTCGTCAAATCTATTGCCCACATCTCTCGATTATTATTTCTCATTCGCACAAAGATGGCCCACAATTTCCCGCGCACTCCACGGCCGCGTCTCCGCCACGTCACAAACAAGATGTTCCGTTATTCATTCCAATGTCTGTGGTAATTTTTCGAAGCGTTCGCTCGTTGTTCCGTTATTATGGTATTCTTTTGTTGGACACGTTTTTGTGTTTTGGAAGATGAATATATCACTTTTTATTGTTCAGACGATCGTTTGAAGATTACTTAGGAGGTTTATGAGTATAATTGTTTTATATTTTTTAAGTTTGTATACCAGATATTTACTTCATTTTTTATGTGCTAAACATGGTCAATCATAAATATTAACTGAGTTAATAGACAATGAAAAAGACCATAAAAGATAATCCTGAAAACACGAAAGACTTATAAATAACAATAATTTACACAAAACAAAACCTGGCAACATTAAAGGCACGTAGGAAACAATGGAGCGGCGGCACTTGATTTTACGTAACACGTTTTGCACCTCAAAGCCGTAACTCATTCAGCCGATGAACAAAGTCCAATACAATCAAAGCACAAAAACAAACATTAGGGCGAGTGCAGAATGCGGGCCGAGGCGGTAATCCACCGCGCCGAGCTCGCTGCCTCTCGCCAACCGGCGACCGGCGAACGGTGATAACGTTTTTATTTACCGATTTAATGGCGGCAAATGGAGCACTTGATTCCATTGAAACGGGTAATAAGCATCTGTAAGATGAAACCATCAGGTAATTGTGTTTTATTTACCTTTATAACTCTTTGGTATTGTTCGCACTACTTTAAGGCCCTTTTCGTTGATACCGTTTCTACTCTGATGTACTCCGGTCCCATTGCTGGCATACTGTAGTGTAGCGCACTTCGGTTGGCGCTCTGCCAGTGCCTAGATAATGCGCTATTGTTAATTAACGATATCGGCTTAGCCGCCTATAACTCGTAAATTATATGCTTCTTTATAACATCCAGTATATCTTAGTTCTAATATAAAAAAATATAGTCAACACAATTGATAAGACCTTTTGTGATGTAATGTGATGGCGATTAATTATAACCCTCAGCTTAATAACATGTAATTGCTCTAATAATGTAAGATGTATATACGTCAGTATGTCCTTTTTAATTACATTTCAGTAAGGCAGCGGAGCACGCAATTAATATGTCGCCATCTCTCCTGCACCCGTGAGGGCGTAAATTGCTGCAAAAAACCTGTAGCAGTCAGTATTGACTTGCGGCATATGAACGACTCCTCGAGATACGCCTTGTTACACACTCAATGCATCGCGATGTGTTGACTGCGTGATATCACTTAAAAAATTTCTAGAGTAAACTCTTTATTACAAGAAATATAAAATTTTATACAATGATAAGGTACTTTACGATATGTCAACGTAGAAAAGTAACACAGAACAAGTAATAATAAACAAATTAAAATTTTTTATCTTTTTAAATCTTATGGCATTTTACTTTAGAAATGTAAATTTAATGAATTCGTAACACATATAAAGAATAAAATGAATAACGATTTCAACAGAGCTTTATTAGGAGTTAAAGAGGTTTTAATACAAAGATGATATTTTTATTTACCTCCCATATACGTAAGCTTTTAATCATGAATCTAAAAACATTTCAATCATCTAAAAGCTATCTTTTAGAAGGCTTTAAAACGAGGCTGAATTTACGTTTGTACAGTGAATTCACATTTACTGCCCCTGCCCGCCGTGTGGTGGCGTTACTGAGCCCCTGCGCCGACCTAAGTACCTCTATTAAAAGCATTTGCTCGTATACATTGCGGTGTACGTTCTCACGATCGACGTAACTCAATGTACCGGAGCGGACATGAACTTTGTTGGTGAAATTTATATTGCATTTGTCGATCACATTTTCAAATTGAAAGCGATGCTCAGTTGGAGTCATTGAGACTTTATAATAAATCAAAAGATATCTGTTTTCAAAAGAACATTTCCATTCCGTTATTTATGAATCTCTTTAGAAATTGTTAGAAAAATAAAAAAATTTACAAGCCTTAATTTTTTTTTTTATTACAGAAGGGGGCAAACGAGCGGCGGGAACACCGAGGTGATCAACGACACCCATGGACATCAGCAATACCAGAGGAACTACAAATGCGTTGCTGGCCTTAATTTTTTTAAAACTGTCTCACTCATTTACTTAATATTATAATTGTGCCTATAGATTAGCTAAATGCTAATAAAATAATTTAGTATTCGACACAGAATTAAGTCGACCTTTTTAAACAAATGTATGGCATGATTCAGGCAATGGGGGAGAAGTGATCGCAATCGATCGACGAATCTAATCAAATGCGACACGCTTGAGGCCGTCCCGACTACATTTATCAGGCAAATGGCGGTTCATACGAACATATCCATTACCCTGAGATGTAGTAACTCGAGATTTGATTTACTAACTCCCTATCTATCAATAGCACTAATAGCTTAGCAAATATTTGCTGACGCGACTTGCGGTACGAATTGTTACAATTTCTTATTCTTACGTCTCTTCTTTGATCACTTTAAGGTAGATTGCAATACTTTATGTTTGTGTTAACATAACAACTATGATATGATTATCACTACGAATGCGGACAAAAAGTTAAAAGGCTTCAGACGTCTCTAATATTTTTAATACTCTTAACGTTATGAATTACAATTTGTCTAACGAAAATGGACTCTATGGCATGTAAAGATAGGATCTGTTGTCTCGTGAGATTCACATTTTTTGCTATTAACACGGCTCAGAACAAACAGAGTTCAGATCAAAGTGAAGAGCGAAGTTGGGTAACGTAGTTAGAGAGTTTTTGCTCGATTTTGGGCGCACCGCTACGAACTGGACGGACGTAATTTATTTAGCCGGGTGTTTTGTGGTGGAGTTTTATGCTCCAGGGTTTTAATGCACTATTATATCTCGTTTTTCTGCGCAAATGCAAATGAACTTCGAAACTCGTAAACAAATCCTCGCGGGGATAATTTTTTTAGCAAATAGATTTAGGAAATTTTTGACGTCGGTGTGAAAGGTAAAACACCTGTCTAAAAAGTTTGGTCTATTTATTTTGTTATAATTAAAAGTACGCATTTTTTGCAATGGTTTTTTTTATTTGTGGATAGAGCAAGGTTACATAATATCTGTCAGTTTAGTAATTTTAAGGTTTCGATGAATAAGAATTTTATATCATAAAGTGCTTGTTATTAAAATTTCTGCGCATTTAACAAGTTAGTTCTTTTGCTGATTTACTCTCTTGATAAATAAAAAGTTTATTTAAAATATTCGTACAAATTCTTATAGTTACACTTTTTTTAAATCGTTCATTTTTAAATAAAACTGAGAGCAAATGTAAATCGACATCTTAGCTGTATTATAGAGAATTCGTTAAATTTACGTAACCTTCAAATGTTGCAGTCGATGTGTGCGGAAGTCATTAGCATTTTCTACAGCGGGATGTACTTATTAGTCTAAAAGGATGCTTCTCAATCCATATTAGACAACTCTATCGGAGCTTGATGGTCGGAATCAAATTGACAATATACTAAAGTAAATTAAAACTATAGTAAAGTAATGTCATTGATGTAAATAAAACATTTGCAAGTACAACTGGTAGCACCACGACATAACAGCTATGTCATTTTTGTTTTTATTCGTATAATTTTAGATGTTTGAAGTTTCAAAGTAAAGAGGATAATTTCGCTCAAATTAACATAGATTTTTCTTTTAGTCCTTTGTCGATAGGTGCTACGGACATCTCTAACTGGGCCCCATGCAGGCTTTAATTGCGCGGCCACATTTCGGGGCAGGGCCACATAAATTACACCTTTTATTCGTTCCCGATTGCGAGCGTTATTGCCGTCATTAACCTCCCCCCAACCCGCCAACCCCCCCCCCCACTGGAAGCCCGGTTACCTATTGAAACATTTACGTTTCACGTTATTAAAACACTAACTTACACAGCCCCTTGTGTTGTCATCGACCATTTACGCCGATGTACTAATACTTTATAATGTCCTCCATTTACATACAAAATGTCCGAGCTCCGAAAAATGAAAAGCTTTTATTTTGCGTATTTCTTAAATCGCTTTTTAAATAATAAACTTAATAAAATTTGAAGGTGACAAGACATTTACTTTAATTTTTTTATTTAGTTTTTATTGTGATTTTACACTGATTTTATTCCTATTATTTATACAATTTGTATAAATTGCAGACCACTCTGAGTTGTCCTAATGATGCGGTATTTAAATGTAAGAATAGATAGATTCAAATTCATTTACATAGGTAGCACTTTCCTTTGTGTACGGCAGACGGTCACGCCTTCCACCTTGTTAGACTTCCCAACAATAGTTCCCAAAGTGTTATTTCAGCTTTCTATACAGTTGGCTTCCATGGAGAAACTTTATGGTCGATTTGCATACTAGTAATGGTCCGTGTCTTCCCACGAGTCATGGTATATGTAGCAATGTTTATATTACGAGTATTCAAATGTGACTTTGTAATGTTACTAAAATGTCTTAGTTTCAAAGTAATATATTAGCATTTTTGTTATTTAGAGAAGGCATTTTAAATGTTTACAAACATCAGTAAAAGGGATGGAAAGATACCCAAGAAAAATTGTACTTTACGATCTTTTTCTCCATTATTGCATACAGAATGTTTTCCAATTAGAGATTATATTTATTATTAACTCAGTATCGCGACAGTGAAAAAGGTAAAAAATCCTTTTAAACTTTATCCACGCATGTTAACTGCGGTATACAATAAATGAACCACATCTGTATTAGCATTTTTAAAAACTCCCATCAGTGTAATTAAATTTATTACATATGATGTATACGTAAATAGCTTAATATCTGAAGTGGTAGCAAGCCCCAGCAAGGCACGGCTCGTTAGTTTGCAAAAGCTCGGTGTGTCCATAGCTTGAGTTTCCCGCCGCCTCCGCGCGTGCTACGTTCGCTAAGGACGTACCCCTCTAGGTATTTATGTTTGCCTGGTACAGTCAGTGTAATAATGAAGTCAGAGATAATAAAAATTGAACAGAAATGGGACAAGAAATCAATTTAGATGTGTCACATGATTTCATTGCAATCTTTTAAACGTAAAATATTTTAACAAACGATCATTTTTATTTGTGAAGGTGAAGTTAATTTAGGTTTTTTACATAATTAACAGTCGAAGTGTTTAAAATTTTTATCTTATTGAATAAGTCTACCATAGACAGTACCGTAATCGTGTTTTCGTGATGTACGTATCGAGCTATTATTGAATCATGCGGCCTGTCTCCGGCGGCAAGCATCACTATCCCTTTGACACCGCCCGGAGCAGACACATTCTAGAATAATCTATAAGCTCGCAAATAAAATCTATTAATCAGCAGATAAATAACACACGTCATAGAGAACAATAAGAAGTATTTGGATGAAGGATATAAAAAATTCAAAAAATCTAAGCACTCATTTGTTAGCACAAGCGGCATGTCTAGACTATTAATGGTGTAATAACAAATATTTATACAAACTGTTTCATTCAAAGTTTAGTTTTCATTAGACAAGTAAACATTCATTTCACATCTGGATACGTTCGAGTTAAAATCAGTCGGCAAACAATCCGGCAGAGGGCGCGATGCGTGCAGTTATTTCAAAATAATATGTTGGTGCAATTTGTATGTCCACATATTATACCTTTGTTATTTACAGAAGATGAATTCTAGCTGTATCTGTACTATTATTACATTTATTTACATTTTAATATTATTTTTAATATCTTGATGATACTCTTTAAAGTATTGACGAATAACGACTTTTAAGCATTTATGAATAACGACTTAAAAATACCACAATAATTTAAAGTATGAATTGTATTCCATAATAAATATGACGATATCTTGTATAATATTTGAGAGGTTGAATGTGGCAGAGGCAATCAGGCCGCGGCGGCTGCCAATTTGCGGCGACAGCCGATGTTCCGTGCGCGCCATTGTCCGCGCCAGAACATTGCTGATTATTATCGGCACAACGCAGCGCTCATCGCAATAAACCCACGCCGTTGTACTCCTCTGACACTCTAATTAATTTCTAAGTAAGAACTTTTCATATTGTTGCCCCGTGTCTGGTAGCAGCCTCGTGATTGCTTATTGCCTAGCTGATGTTGCATTAAGTCGACAGTTTTACGTCGACAACCTCTCCCTGCTACATGAATAGAGGATCAACAGAAAATTAAAGACAACAATTGTCGAATTAACCAGTAGGTACTATTTTTTACTCCTTTTAACGCATGCTTACCTGTCAGCTTGTCACAATCTCAATGTATACCGTCTGTGTTTGTATAATCCTTTACGTCATAATAAGTGGTTGAAGTGTTTGACGCAATTATACCCTGGGACAATGCATGTCACAAAGTCTAGCTCCTCGACTTCGTGAATCACTACGCACCGTAAGTATACCACAGCAGTAAGCTAATAACAACACTAAAACTTCCGAGTTAAGGTTCAAATTAAATTAATAAATTCTCCGTCTATGTTACTGGGACATCATTCCGCAAATTATGACTGTATTTAGGATCTTACACGCTGCCGTTTTATTTTGGACTGTATCAACGTTAGAAATAGAATTGAAATTGCAATGTAACCCGTTCAATTATAGGTTGATTTATAGATGAATACGCGGTAAATGGCAAAGACAATAAGGGGAGAAGTGTGAGACATGATTTCAGGAAATCTATGAGCGCGGCGCACGCGGCTGGCAATTATACGGAAAGCTGAATTGATTTAAGCTCCGATATTATGTTGCTACCAGATGCTACTCCTGATGATTTAACAGAATGACCTACAGCAACCAATTTGCAAATGGCAAAACATGTTAGACGTTGAAGATTGCTGTCAAAAGCTGATGCATTATCAATGTTCATTAATCGTCATAAACGAAACGAAAAGACTTTAAATTTTTATCATTTCTTGTGAGTTTCTGAAGCCAAAATTCCCTTTTAAAACATATTGTTATGTCTGTTTTGTTAAAGATATTGACAGCGATGATAGATAATAAAGTAATATATTTTGGTCTCAGAAACCAACGATGAGTAATACAAATTTAAACCGTTAAAAGAAACGTCTAGTTTTTTTGCCAAAATTATCTCATAGAGTTATATTCTATTCATAGTTATATCGAAAACATATATGACATTAGCAATACTGAAACACCTTTCTAAACACAACAATATCACGTCTCAGATGTGGAAGGGGGAGGGGACAGGGGAAGGGAGCGCCTTGGCAACAATACGCCAATCAAAGCGCCAATTTGTGAACATATTGCTTACGTATGCGTTCCCACTGTTATTGGACTCGCACAATTCGGTCAACACAAAGCTCATATCGTATATATGTACAATTTAGTACTGTAATTACATGCGCTTATATCACTTTGAGATACTATATGCTATCTGTCATTTTTCCTGAGAAAAAAGTCTCTCTCAAGTTTTTTCTAAGACATATGATCACAACATAATCCAATTTTTCAGCCTTCCTTTTGAATTTGAATAAAAATAGTTCTTAAAACAAGAACTTAACATAAAATAAGAAAAGAAACTAAGAATTGTATTTAGAACATATTTTCCTATGCAAAAACTTTATTTGCTGGTAGTTCAAGCAATTACAACTTCAAAATACTGTAACGTTAACAACAATACAGTTGAACAGAGTATTACGACCCCAGAGAATTCATCTTTTGTGTCGTAACTAACAATAGATCTGAAAGTTTCACTAAACAACACAAAAAAGGAATTTAATTCAATTGAATGTTTTTTTTTTCTTTGTATATTAAAGTCACCCCATTCAACATCCCCTACGCTAATTCGATTCGTGCGCCCGCAGCGCCGCCGTCGCTCTGCGGCGGAATCGCGCGTTAATTGATGATGTGACGTCACAAAAGCAGAGTAATCTAATCACGCGATTATCGAGTTATTTTTGTGCGGTTGGTGGTTACAGGGACATTTTATTAAAAGAGTACTGAGAAGGGTTGTGATTGCGATTGTCAAGGGGCCACAAATATAAATGTATGGCTGGGATTAGATTACATCGTAATCTAATTCCTGTCATACATTTATATTTTTTAGTTAATGTGATTTGTTCAACCTAAACCTTTTATTTAACTATTTTTATAAAACGTTTCTAATACACGATTTCATTAAAAAACAACGAATGGTGTACATGAATTACAATATAAATGGATCGAGTAAATAATAATACAACCAAATAAGTAGAAGAGGTAGATGCAGAGTTTAATTCACAACGATTACAAAAAAAAAAGGTTTAGGCGAAAAAATGGGTGGCTGGAGGGATGTTCTTCTTCGTTTTTCGACCGGGTTTTTGCTACATCTCGGCCGCTCATCCGGTTATCCGGCCCTTTTTATTTCGCCCGTGACGCTTGAAACGTAACACCGGCCGCAACCGCCTCGACCGGCTCGTCCGGGAGAAAGCTGTAACTTTATGAGCCACTTATTTAAAATGATTAATTGATTCGGGTTGAAAGTTGGTACATTTAGATTTAAAGCGCGTCTGACCTTTTAGAATCAAAGTTCACGATGAATTTTAATGTAATAAATTGTACAAAAATACATTTTAAAATGAAATTTCTATGCGGGCAACCAAATAACTTGTCTTTTCTTGAACGCCATTTGTTTTATAGTTAAAATATAAAAAAATATTATGTTTCCGTATGGACTAAGCGAGATCTCATTACTATATCCAAATTTGAAGTTTGAAGTTGAGTAATTTATTGCGCTAAAAATTAAAAGATTTCAAAATAATATCTTATAGGAAATGAACTACTTGCAAGTAAGTTCAAAGTTACCTCATTTTTATTCAAACTTACGTTATGCACGACTAATAAAGTTAGTCTCAAAAAAATAAACATCTAATAGAGCTCTATGGGCTTTAAACATTTTATGTTCAGTGGAGGCTTCAAAAATTTAATGATAATTTATAGTGTACTCTGTTTTCATTACCGCTGCCGAGGCACTCGCGTTGTTTATCGCTTGCATCACACGTCTTTACGACCATTATTCCTCTCTGATTTGCAGCCTCATTGGTAACTCTATCCCACTACGGAATATGATCTGAACAATAATTTATTTTACAACTTTCAGTAGCACCTGTTACTTCCAGCCAGTATTATCGGTTTCTATATTTTCTTTTTTTATGGACTTTTATTTTGTGCCTGATACAAAAGCAATGTAAACACAGATAAACTTTATACCACATTTATACTATCAAAGTCAATTTTCAAGCATTATTTAAATACAATAAAAGTTTGTCTGAACAAGTTAATGCTAACGACTCAGTTAGCGTTTGTTTCGTAAATTAGTCAAGTGGGCAGTGAACACAGAGTGCTGCAAACTGAGTTAAAACTTCGTAACTGAGAGACGTTCTCACTGCCGGCTTTGTTTACCAGCTGGTTTCTTCACATCACTAAATAGATACTTTCCCAATAAAGACACAAAGCTAAATATAATGCTTTAAAAATCTAATTAAAAAGCTTGTTAATAAATGCATTAATTTCCTATGCTGTTCAAAATACCTCAAACGCCGTGTATTCCAGCTGCAGCTATTAGTTCATACATGTTTTCATTCTTTTTTTAAATGTTTTGTGTGAATTTGTAAGGCTGCGTTCCGTTGTGCAGAATGTCGTCAGAGCGCAGTACCTCCTCCATTATGAAACCGCAACCTCCAAGCGGAATTCAGCTGCGAATACATTCCGGAGATGTGCTATTGTTTTAATCTCGTACCTAACTTCACTCGGCTGTGTACATCAATGAGATATACGGTTAAGATGATTTGAATAAAAGTATTCTGTATGTAAGAGGGATTGTTAATTGAAAAATATGTCATTTTTTTAATGGATTGAGTTTCTTCATGGGTTAACAAAAAATAGAGCAATTTATTTTCAAGATCTGACTGAATGAATGACTATCCTTGTCTACCAAATCTGACATGAAACCAATAAATTACTATCACTTTGGAAATGAGTAAAGCGATTGTAAAAAAAAATACTCTTTGTTAGTTGGATATCAAGTCAAGTTTATAAAAATTTAAAATATTGTTAAAAAAGAAACTAAACATAGAAAGTATGATTACAATAGAACGTGTTCCAAACTAAAATTGCGATGGCTCTGCCAAAAAACTTTGATTTATCTACGTTTTGGCTCGGAAATAAAAAGTGTAGTAAATCATAGTGGAGAGCGACCGCAGCACAACCGCAGAGCCCCGCACCGAGCCCGCAGCGAATCCGCAACGTGTACGCCGGCGATACGTTGCGTGGGCAATTATTTTTTTTCGACCACGCCGTATATTACTATTACTGTATATTCTGTTAGAGTACTTGTAGGCCTTTTGAAATATCGTGTTTGAGCTGAACTGTGTCACAGAATAACACCTAACACTTCCATTTCTCAGGTAAGTAATTTATTTTCGCTTATCCATTTAAACTTATTAAGTCCTATTTTTTCTATATTAATTTTGTTTGTTAATTATCTTATTTCCAAGAGTTCTACCAACTAAAATAGCGGACCATATATTTTAATAACGGACAAAATTTATTACATCGGATTTATGGATGCAACGGTTTGTCTCCAATAAACACAAGCAAGTAAATCGGATTGCGTTCCCCAATTCTTGCCTCGTACAGGCCAGTGCCGTGTGTCCACATGCGGAGGGCAGCAATAAACGACTCAGGATTAGGCGGGTTTAATCCTACGGCCCGCTCGGTGACTTGCCTAGCCAGGGCAGAAATACAAATGCATTTTAGGAAATTCCAATACAAAACTACATAAAGTATTGAGCGATGTAATCTAAAAAAATGTCTTAACAGATAAAGTTGTAGATTTTCAATTATTATTATATAGGTTAGTGAATTTGTCCTAATTTTTTTTTACTTATAATAATAATCTTCTTCTTCTTCCAATGCCTCTCCATTACTGAAGGTTGGCCGTCAGCTCAGCGAACCCTTTCCTGTCCTGTGCCAAGCGAAAAAGTTGTTCAACGCTGGCAATATTGGTCCATTCCCGGATGTTTCTTAGCCACGACTTTCTCCTCCTTCCAACTCGTCTTCTGCCTGCGATTTTGCCCATCATAATGAGTTGAAGAAGTTCATATTTTTCGTGTCGCAAGACATGGCCCAAATATGCAATTTTTCTCTTTTTGACGGTCTGCAATAATTCGCGTTTTGTGCCGACGCGCTGGAGGACCCACACATTGGAAATCTTCTCTGTCCATTATCATTATCAATAATCTTATTGGTGCGTTTAATTATGATGTTCAAATTGAGTTTGCACATATAAAGAGAAGAGAGAACTAGGATTTGTAACCTTACGTAATAAGGTAAAAATTTCAGAAAAAAAATATTCTGAAAACAAAACCCCATCGGGAGCACCTTTTTAATTTGAATGTGACAAGAAAGCTTATAACAAATGCCACCTGTCGGCAAGTATCAGAGTGAGCATAAATAAAATTAATTCACAGTAGAACTGAGTTGAGCAATTAATATCCTGCCTCAATCAATTTCTCCTTCTGTTCGTCTCAACCATTCATTATGTTAGAAATTTCAATTTTGACGTGAACTAAATTAATTGAATTAGTTTCTTACTTACTTTCCGATGTTCTTATTTTCAGTTTTTCGACCGCATGCTTATTTTAATTTGAAAACTTACGAGATGAAAATTGATTTTGTAATATGCTGAATTTAAGTAAAAGGACGCATATTTTAACCTAACCAAGCGTTTCCATTACTGATAAGCATTTACAACAACACAGTGTGATCTATGATATTCTCCTTAAACAAACTGAGAATACATGTCGTTCATTTATTTATTAGTTTGTTGTTTACATATAGTATTTCACAAATTATTCGATGTATTGTGTCGAAGCAGACGGTGTGCTCTCAGTGGTCGTCATTTGCAGGCGTGACCGCGACCGCAATCGCCGCGACACCGCCGCAGCTGCTCGCTACATTATTAGCTTAAATGTAACGCTTTTAACTGGACATTCTAACACTACTCTACCTGCACAATACTAGTTTCACACGGAGTCAGTTCACAGACACACTAACACCATGCAGCAGGACAGTGAAAAGAGTACTATTCTGTCTCGATCTGTGTTGCTGCACTGTTCTACTATTTTGCTCTCGTGTGAAACTAGCATAATGTTACCCACACAAAGCGGCCTCGTACTACAGAGCATCACGTGTAGATACAATTGTTAAAATAATAAACAATAATTTATGATAGTGGATTATGCCTTTTATATAATTACTTTTGTACCATACTTCGTACGTAGATGTATAAAATTAGAGAATATCAAGTAAAATTAATTCCATTATCTAATAAAAGTTGTAAAATATTTTATTTCTGTATAAACGATTATGTTAATAGATTAAGCGTCTATCAAGTCTTACAGGTACACTTTACTTGGACGGATTATCTCCTAAGTCCTTGAGCCAGGCTGTACTTTATACATATAATTTTAAACTAACTAAGCAGTTTAATGATCTGGCTCTATTAAGGCTAAGCTGCCTACAAGATTCTACGGGTTATTACTACAAAACAAGCAGCGTAGCACACACGTATTGGCACATAAGATAAAGAAACTTTTTATTTACGCTTCGATGAATAAATAAGTAGTTTTTTTAATCCGTAGACAGCGCATATCCTAGAGTTTAGTTTTGCTTATAAAAACTTAAGAGGCAAATCTTGTTTCATAAAATAACTTTACGCTACTACAAGTTTCTATTAAAAATCGCTCGCTACGAACATTTTAATCGGTTTTAAATGGCTCCGACAGGACTTTCACTTCAGTCTACTGCGATTGTGAACCTTATTTCATAGCGATAAAACTTAATATCGTATGCATCGCTCTATAATTTGAACCTGAATTTTCAATTTAACGCCTACGGTGACAGATAATGGCTTCGTAGTTATTCAAATGAGGAATTCGGTAGGATTTAGTGGAATTCTAAGTACGTTATAAAATTATTCGCTAAGGAAATGACATTTCTTTCAAACTGACTTATTTTCATCAATGGTGTATTATAAAACTAATTTCGTATCCATTTTCACTGAGCCGAAATTGTAACTACATAGAACTAGTTGACAATAGACATAAAATTAATTTAAATACAGTTAATCAGTAGATAGGTTATTACAATATAAATTCAAAAGATATAATTTTATGACATTGCCGCAATAAATAATCTTTTAGTATTAATTAATAAAATACCAAGTCCAAGGGTGACTTAAAGACAGAGAAGGAAACTTGATTTTGACCAAAGCTCCAAATCCCAAGACAGTAATTTCTTTTATTTATCACAAAGACCTTTGTTTTCAGGTAAACGAAATCAATCAATGAGAGCTTGAAAACGTCGCGTTAGAAATATATCGGGATAAATCGTTTTTCTTCCGGGAATGTGCCGCCTGCGGGCATCGGGGGCCTCAATAAACGACAGAAGGATTAGACAGTGGTAATCCGACGCCATTACTGTGGCTCGCAGGGCTCGTTTGGGGTTTCCTGAGACATTGAAAATGAATCTTATAAATAATGGAAAACGAACTTTAAACATTTACATAAAAGTAACACTTAGTTACTCTTTTAAGAACGACGATATATTTCAACTGATAAACTACTATCTGAGTACTAAGTTAATTATCATGGATTATGCATAATTCTTTAAAATATGATTTTGTTTATATTAACATTATAAACTCAATTTATGTAATAGTTCCAGGCTTGTTTCCATAACTCTTTTTTTATTTTAGAACCGCAAGATAAAGTTTACTTATTTCCCTGTCCACTCCTAAAAAAAAAAACACCAAACGAATTCCAATTGAATTTTCGAACCTGAAGCGATATTTTTACTTCAACACTTTACATTTAAAGTAATAGGGATATCTCTTTTAAGGATAGTTTTAAGAGAGGAAACGTGGGCAATAGCTCACACGTCGCTGTAAAGTGGTAGTGCAGCCGCGGGAGTAAATTAGTTTGCTAGAGAAAAACAATCGGCGTCGAGGTAATTCCTGCTGACTAAGAAAAAGTAGCGCAAAGAAATAACGGCTGAGGCGAACTTTTTATTGCAAAAGTTTTGCAGTTTTATTCCCTGTCAGATATCTAGACAAGACGTAGAGATAGCCTCTCTTTTAATATGTTTGCATTCATAATAAGGTTAATAAAAATGATCTTCAGTTTTTTGCTTAAATTATGTGTAAAGAGTTTATATGTAACCAAAAATCGTCGATCAAAATATATTTTAACTTTTTCGGTGCACTCGACTCGGAATCAAGTCAATCTAGGTAGCCACTCGAACTGACCGCACTGGACGTATGCCAGGTTACATGGCAACGTATATTAAGCTAAAGTTATATATAACCTAAACTGCCTGCTAATCCAGTTGAATATCCGACGAAGTCCCCCGAGGGAGCTCGAAGGCTTTTGAGCAAATTTCTTGAAGAGATTTAAGCTGATCATTCAAGCCCGGTACGCCATGAAACCTGGTGATATTGTAATTTTTAATTCGATAGGTATTTAAATAAACATTTTATGATACAGACCATTTAATTACATATAATAAATAAACATTAGTAAAAATACAGAACTTTGTCTTGGTAAACAAAATTTAATGTCACCTATAATGTAAAAAATCATTTTTAATTTTCCTATTAAATAACAGATAATTTAAATATAAAAGAAAGTGGTTACTTTGATAGTTGCCCTACGTTTTGTCGGGGAAGTATTTTCTTTTAGACGGATAATCCTGTCTAGGCTGGGACGCTCTCCATTGTCACAACAAATGGGATTATTCAAGAACGCGCCTTTTGTTTCTAGGTGAAGCCACTTTTTGTTTTTGCTTGCAGAAATTTACGACTGTGTGGTTTAGTGGTAGACGAAGAAATACAATGACGTTAATAGAATGCTTTGTGTGCACTACGCGGAATAAACTGCGCTATAGACTATGAGGTGCAAAACGATTGCAAATATTAACAGAATGCGCAGTTGTGATTGCGTTAATACTCTACTTTATGCACTACAAAGTACAGGTTCACTACAACACGTTTAAAATATACAATAACATATATATACCTTTACTAGCTGTCGCCAGCGACTCTGTCCGTATGTGTTGTTCCACGCTATTTTCTACATCTATGCCGAATTTCATCGAGATTAGTTCAGCATTTCTGGAGATACATTCAAATAAACATCCATCCATCCAAACATTCGCATTGATAATATTAGTAAGTAAGTAAGGAATAAGGTTTACACAGATTACATGCTTTACTTGTGTAGGTCTATTAAACTTTGAGCGGTATAAAGATACATGCGTTTTAATTAACTTTATAAGACAAAAATAAAATTATATTGCAAAGAACGTATTTGCATTTAGCACAACTATAAATGCTGCACAGCTTTTCAAACGTTACCAGAAGAAGTTAAGAATACGTGTAAGCGACAGAACGAGAGCTTTCTGTCGGAGCTTTGAATATTGTATAAAGTTTGTCATAAAGAAAAGCCTTTTTACATTTTAAAAATTCATTGCCATTATCATAATTCGTTATGTATTTGGTAACAATTTCGATTTCAATTTTTAAATGTCTCGGTTACATACAATAAATATACTTTCTTATAAACTTATAAATGTTATTTGGTTCGCCTTTGTATTACTTTCAACGCTATTTTTAAAACATGTTTGACAATTCATTTCTAAATTCAAATAAAAATTTTATTGTGTATACATTTTTTCGTTAAATGACAAAACCTTATTTCGAATCACATAATATACTAGGTTTTTGTTGTACTAATAATCCAGTATGCAATTGTAGTCTATTATAAAAGTACCTCATCCCTCAATAAAAAAACTTTTCGTATAACATTACTCTTTGTTAGCGACAAGACAAATTACACGTCGCTGTCGTAATCACCTCCTAATTTTCGTTTTTAGGCGCGACAAGATTTATTGCCCGCACTAGATTGTATCACTGTACTGTGTTTTTTACTGGAAAAAAAAGATTTTTGCGATGTCCAATGTAAGAAATTATTCTTGCGATGTACAGAAGATAAAAAATATTTTCTTAACTCGTATTTTTTAATAAAACACTGGTTTAAAAAAATCTTTCGAATTATAAATTATACAAGTTTATATCTGGAATTGATATCTCGTAAGCATAGTTTTTTTTGTTATTATATTGCATATTTTTAGCAAGTCTCTTGGTAACATGTGGTTCACGACAAGTCGTGTGACGGGAATCGAACCTACGACAATGTCATTTGTAGTCTTAAACCTTAACCATAAAACTATTGTCGCTTTATAGTTGTCGTTTAAAATAAACAATGCTCAGAAATGTATATAATATTGTTGAAAAATATAATATCCAATACATTAGTTTTCTACCAGTGAATTATCTAGTAAGACAAAAGTACACGAGGCCATCTCTCCGCCGCGACTGAGACAAGTCAACAGAACAAATATACAACAAAAATAAAACAACTTCTTATTGAAAAACTTTTCCAGTTTCTCTTTTTGTCCATGATTTTTACAAGTTATAAAGATTTACATTTAAAACGACGGAAAATCAAGAAGCTGTTGTATTAGATGTTGTCAACTCAACATCTTTACGATAAATAAGACACATTTTCTTTCTTTTAATACTAGCAGTCTCCTGCGTCTTCGTGTGCTTGAAATTAAAACAAACTGAATTCTAGTTATTCGAGAATGTAATCAAGCTCTGTTAATTTCGAACAGATCTGTTGAACAGTTCTGTAATTCAATTACAACAAGCAAGTATTATTTGTAAGATACTTACAATTATTGTTTCAATATATAATGTCAGTTAAAAGCTGTCATAAAGGCAGTACAATAGTTTTTGAGTAAAACTTTAACGTAAAGGGATCATTAATATATGTCCGGGTGCTGTTGTATGGAGCGTGGCGCCCTCTCTCGGATTTTATTAATAGTTACGTTTGAATGGATTTAATATTACAGTCATTTCGGGATCTGCGTTCAGCTGACTCACAATATCCGTTCAACTTCGTAGACGGATACGTCTGAAGCGATAAGATTAAAGAATGGATTGAATGGATAAAAATAACTTTGTTCTCGATACAATATTTCATGTTACTATGAAATGCTGGAATATTGAAATTTCAGTAAGCGATTCAAACATAAATGATTTATTTGAATACGTTACACAATGACAACAGTAAATAATTATTTTTCACATCAATTTATTCTTTATTGAAATCTCACTTTAATGAGAAGATATTTTATAAAAAATAAAATCGTACAAAACAATAAATAAAAGAAGAAAAAAACCTTTATTTTACAAGTAAAATTATAAATGCTACATAGTTTGTAAATCACTAACAATTTCTAGACTAAGCGACTAGAAAAAGATTCCCAGTTTTATCTCACTTCACGTATGTATTAGTAGTTCAATAGGTTAACCTTTAGCAGCGCCATCTGTCCGCCGTCAGATCAACTTCTAGTTTTGATTTTTAGTTAAGTTCGCTAAGAAATTTAGTATTTACCATTCTGTTTTGTTTTTATGCAAATTACTTTATATTATAATTACAAGTGAAATAGAGATTTATTGTTATATGTTTATTTTTCAATTGTGTAAAAGAAAGATTCAGTTCCGCAAAGTGTTTCATGGAACAGTAAAAAGCACAAACTAAACACGCCGGCGTGGTTGCATCTATTTTAAAACGCAATAACCAGTATCGACATTTCCCCAAGTGGTTACTTTGCTTCTCTCTGTACAGAAACGAAACAAAATCAGTTCACAATCGCTGAATGGAGGCAAACTGTGTCCGTGAATAGCGCGTCTACATAAAGAGATGATTTATGTGTGTCGGAAGGAGCGCGGAATGAGAATCCTCATATTTTATTAATAGTTTCAATTCCTACAGAATATTGTAGTGATTTTAAAATCTGCATTCAGTTACAAATGCATCTATTTCTAGCTGAGTAATAGATTCCTCTGTTTAATATTTGAAATATCATTTTATATATTTCATTTTATTATTTCATGTTACATGCGTTTATGATATTTAGAAATTGATAATATGAAGAGAAGGTGCTTCAATGAAAATAAAAAAATACTATTTGTAAATGTGTCCTACCACGACAAAATTAATTATAAAATCAATAGGTACTGTACATGCTAACATGTCATAAAATAGGTGGATACATTTTGAGTGTAGATAATTAGATCACTCTCACCGTCTGTCTGCAGGGAAATTGGCAAAGTTCCCCCATAGTATGTTAACGAATGCATCGTATTGTCAGTTGTCAGAGCTGATTAAATTTAAATACAGCCTGGGGTGGGGAGGGGAGGGGGAAGTAATGAATTTGCTTTATCTTCATCATAATGAATAACCACGATATTGAGTAAATAAAATGTACAAATGTTTCATATTTTCGTAAATATTGTAATATTTACTACAAAAATAATTGAACTTACTAAGTAACTGACATACTCGTATTTTTAACCATATCAAAAATCTTAACCATTTAGTTAGTGTTTTACTTCCTCATCTCAGTGTAACCGCGAAATCTTTACAAAGTAAGCTCAATTACGGTATGTAATGTAAAATTAAACATAACCAAAAAAGCTCAGTCCGAAAGCTTTTCATGAACAAGCATGTCCAATTAACAAAGCTAAGCTTTTTATTTTTTAATGGCATAGAATGGCAAAGCGGCGCCGCGCCGGGTCAGTCGGGGCACAAGTTTTAGCTCTTTGAGAACACGTTAAAGGGCAGCGCTATACGCCGTGGTACAAGTCACAACAGAATATTAACTTAATCGTTTGATACAATTTATTGTTATATTTTTTAGGTTTTATTTCATTTTTAAAAAGACGGATAATTTGTACAATAAAGAAAGCATTTTAAATCACATACCTGGAATTGAGTGCAACATGAATATCAGCATTTTAAGTACATTTTAAAAGTAAAATTATTTTTAATAAATTTTGTCAGTCCTATTTTAACGACATTTATGGTATTTTCTCCTCGATGATTACCTATAAATATTGGCCAAGCAAAAAATTATAGTATGTTTTAAACATTGCTAACGTCTGTAACTTGTACCATACGCTATAGCTTTACAGAACTTTATATTTTCCTTTGCTATTGAAGCTTACGCCTTGAACATATTCTTAAATACGCTCTCACAAAACCGACGTCTATGTTTATGTCTGATCTCACTCCATTATGCCTACGTTCATTTTAAGGTTCAAATATAAATAACAAATAAAGAATGATAAAAAACAAACTCTTTTATTAGTAACCTTTTAGTTTTTCATATAGTTTTACGTATATCAAAAGACTAAAGATGTGTTTCATTTGCATCTGAGAGAGCATTGTTATTCGAGCGAAGTAAAGTCAGCGTAAGAAAGTGCTTTCAGTTATTGCGCAAAGCAAATAGCGAATGGTGACGCATTCGTACACTCGCCTGCAACGTCTGTAACGCGGCCCAGTCCTCTGTACTAACCTTTATATTAAAATATACACTTTCATTGTACACAAACACTCTGTTTTTAGTATTTAGATATCTTAATAAATCCCTCGTTTGAATAGCAATTGTTTATTTTTTTTTAAATTTTTATTTATAAAAAATGTTTTTTTTCGCAAGTTTCATTTAAACTTCCCTTTCTTCACTATAACTTGTTCATATCCCAAGTGCGTCGATTCCTACATATTAAATCATTTAAAATTTTAGTCTCCATTGTGCGTTGACCTTTACGTCATATAAGAAGTAATGACAGAGCAAGCAAGATAAGCAGACGAATGGATTGATATGAAAGCACTATTTCATTTCCACGCATCTTCGAAACTAAAATGTTTGCTTACGACTTAATGTAACGAGGATTTGTATCTCTTGGTACTTTAATGTGCATCGCATAAAATCAAATTAGGAAGATATTTTATTGATTGAGTAAAAAGACTTTGTTTAAATGAATATGTACAAGTTATCTAGTTAGTTGAACAAAATGAGTAAGTGACGTCATCGAGGCACATTAGTGGGGTGCACGGCATGAAGCAAGTCGATACATGCCTCGAGCCCCCAGTTAAGGCAAATGCTCGGACAATACTGTTCGGCATCTGCACTCAAATCAACACCAGTCTGTGCTAATGATATGCTTTATAAATTATCTCTATTAACGTTTAAAAATTGTTTTTGCTAAGGAAAGTAATAAGAAAATTTACTAGCTGTTCCATTATAATCAAGCTTAGACGAACATTAAAATTGTACGAGACAAGTATATAATGTTGTTTATTTTATTTAAGTTTTGTAACGCTTTAAACTTCACACGAAGATACATTATTCAACTGAGTTTTGATAATGTTATCATAATATAGATGATCAATTTCAATTAAACTTTGAAAAGGAGTCGGTTTCCAAACAAGATAAATGTTGAGTTGCAAAGTAAGGAAGTGTCGGCACACGTCCCGATATCGCGATTTGTTTATTATTTGTAAGGCTCTGCGGAGTTGTCGACTTGTTTATTCAGACATCGTAAAGTTACTAATTAAAATTAATATTCACTCAAAAGGATTTGGTGGAATTTGATAAACAAAATCTGAAAGATTACCCCTAAAACATGTTGCGTACAAATTGAAATTAATTACTCATTGTTCTTTAATGAAAACAACCTTAACATATACGAGTACATAACAAAAGGTATATTAAATGGTTTTAAATTATATATCAAATTTGAACTTTATTACGTTTTTTTAAACAACTTTATCGTACATCGTATAAGTAGCTCCATATATTAGTAGGGAATAGAAATTGATGAATAGAATAAGTTTTAGTTGAGAGTACAAGCGTCTTTGTTTCCGATACATAATTAATTATACCGTTCGAGCCTTCTTTGTTCCTGTCAATAGCCGAACGGCGCAGCAAATTCGTAACAACTGTACTACACAGTACTACACAGTAACAAACGTGGAGTGATTTAATATATGTAACTAGGTTTTTAATCAAATCAGTATCACTATTAAATAGTATACTTAACTTACAACTTATTTAGAATAAAGGAATGACGGAAATATATGTAGGATATTCATTAGCCATGATAACAGATGACCGCAATTTATAAATACAGATCAGTAATAAATACATGCTAAATATGTATATATTTATGTATAAGTCCAAGTTTATTTTATTATGGAATATATTTGTAATAAGATATGTACCTTCTCGTCCCCTGTCGGCCGTTGTCCGCTGCCTTTTGCATTGAGATCGATCACAGGCAGCGACGGACAAACAGCCGACCAACCGAACCGACACATCCTAATTGATATACATTAGCAGGGCATCGATTACAATTCGCTTTGATGTCTCTCACAAATACATACGTAGTAAATTTTTCTTCAAATAACTTAAGTGTAAAAACTCATCGTATTGTTGTTGGAAAACTTTTGAAAGAGATCGTCCGAAGATACTTCGTTCCTATAGTCTTTTAGATAAAAACTACACCGTAGTTAGTTTACTCATTTATACTTAAATACTTGAGACGCTTCGTCTAACATCTATTTTATCTAACTTCACGCGTTTTATGACCTTTAAATAAAACACGACGTTTACTTTAAACCATTTTATCGTCGACCATTTGTAAGTTTTAGTTAAAGCCCATTCGAAACCGAAGGAAACTATAAAAGTAAAATAGTAGGAAGTAGACATTTACGACGCAAAGCCGAAGGAATTTCACACCGCCTAGAGAATACTCTACAAAGATCCCGTATAAAGCCAATGCGATTGGCAATTGTCTGAAAATCAGTTTCAAGGATAGGAGGCTTTACCGCGACTCGCGAAGCGCTCGCAAGCTAACGACCTCCGCGTCGTCTACGGAGTGGTGATTAGTGCTAATATTGCTTTAGCGTGTTACCGCCTGCATAATATATTACGCAATTTAAGTGGTTTATAAAAAATCATAGGCTCAAATAACCATTATTAAACATAGGTACGCTCACATAACCCTGATGATGATATTATTTAATGATTCGATTATTATTGCACTCACATAACATCAATTATCTCACTCACACATCAGGGCTACCAACAATCGCTGCATAGTGAGATCAATTAATTAGATATAAGATTAACGAGCACGCGATGGGAGATAAATAGAGAGACGTTTCGCGGCTGACACAGACGTCCGTCGTCTCTTACTAATGACGTCACAGCGCACCTACATTAAGAAAATGGTCGACTGCGGGCTACTGGCTGCGGACAACACAACACTAAATGATACAATAATGTGTTCTTTCGCTTAAATAAACCACGTCAGTGTCCAATTAGAATCACTAACATCAGCTTCACAATATAAATGATGTGACCTTTTCAGACTATTAGCTAATTAGAATACTAAATGTAACTTTTGTGTCTATTTTTTTTTAGTTTTATTATTGTCTGAATAATGAATGTTGTCTCTGACATATTTATGTTGCATTAAAATACAAATGTGCTCAATCATGTATAAGTTTTTGAATTTGAACAGATCCAAGTTATTTGGTGATGATGGTTTCTTCAGAGATGATGTTTTATTAAGATTAAATAGCACAGTACATTAATTCGGTCGTTAAGGTGAGCCGGGCACGCGATATTGGACCCGGTGTCGGCCGCTCCGATAGCACATAAATAATTTTTATGAAAGCACGTGGACGCGGCTTCGGGAGTTAATTTAAGTAACAAAAGCTATTAGCTGGTTATTACCGCGCTATAACTCGCTCGATCAAGATCTAACGAGATCGTAATCAGTACGCACTACGATAATGTTGCTTCCAATCGACTACATTAAGTGCTTCATTATTTTGTTATACATTTAAATTTTCATTAATAGTATTGCTTATATTTAAAATAAGCAGCAATTACCTTTATAATACCAATGTTTATAATAAGAAACCATTTTTTCCCGAAGGTTTTCTATGACATTGGATCATTTAAGCCCATTGTCATAAATGTTGAGTTTCGTTTTAGCAATGAAAAGAGCCAGTTTCTCAAATGAGTCAATATTGAGATTTTCTTTCAATACTAAATGATTGTGAGTGGAGGAAATTATAAACGCTTTGGAGTCGTTCAACTATCTGGCTGTAGAGGGCGCCTCCGCTGAAGTTAACCCGTTTCAAGCTGACAGCGGACTGATTGCGCCAGGTGCGCTCGGGACCTCGTGACGTCACCGCCCGCTGTCGACGACACACAAATAAATGAATCTCTCTTCTTTTTCGACAGTTCTAGCGCTTATCTAATACAAAAGTACACGACAAACTGAAATGTCGGGGGAATTGTTTTGTAAACTACAGCCTTTGTCAGTTGGAAATGGATACAAAACTAATTGAAACGGACAAGAATGATTGATCGCAGCTGTTTGAAATACAATAGAAAAAGTACCCAATCTAATTAAAAAAAATGTTTCTTAGATTAGAAATACACCAGAATCCACAGGGTTATTTTGCAAAATCGTGATAATGATTACTTGGAAATAATTGTCACCTTTTCAACTACAGTTTAATAAGGGTATTGTACATATAATGAATTTTTAATGTTATTCTTCGAATCGATCCTTCTTCATAAATACGGTTTCCGAGTTTGAAGCGCGACGCAGCCTACATACGCGTCTTGAACAAAGCCTCTCAAATTGAGGACACGGAAAAACACGCACTTTCGCCTGCCAATGGAGTAGATAAACCGGCCCATTTCCCTACCGAATATCCAACTGTTTATTGTGAAAATACTGCGCTTCGTCGGTCTTCAGTTCCATTCGCTTTGTCGTTGAGTGCTCAGTCAATATTTGGTCGACCTCCGTCAAGGCGTCTTCCGTGGATACACTTGACGATTAGAATTTGCTATGCGCTTTTGGAAGGTTTGATCTTGAACTGGGATTGAGACGTTTATACAAAAGGGAGATTAATTGTTTAAAGAGAGGTTTTAAAAACAGGTACAAGGATTGTATTTATTGTATCAATTCTGTTTGTAAAACGGAGTTTTGTTATAAAATTCTATTACGGATCGCTAAAAAATTTGGTTTAAAATAGTTTACTTTCAAACTGGGATAATAATAGTTAATCAGAATGATAGCAATTAGATACGACACATCATTTACAATCTTATCATTTAAATTACAAGCACAGTATTAGGAAAATAAAATTATGTAAGCCTTATGTTTAAGAAAGCAGTACTTTTTGAAGGAATATTGTAAGATGCTATAGGCACATTATCTTTCGACGTGAACGGCCACAATGTTTGGAGAAGGCGCGTATTGTATTATAACAAGCTGAAGCGATCAGTCGCCTGTCAACAGATATCGTCTAAGAACTGTCCAAGAACACTCACTCATTTTACTTGATAAGATTATTATTATAGAAAAGGATCATTTATAACATTTTAATAGATTTTATTACATTACTTCGTTTAACAGAAATAAAAGTAGTTAAATAGTACAATAATGTTTTACGCAGGTAATTATTTCAGATCAAAACATTATAATATTATAGCTAACTGTTAAAAATAACTCCACAATTTATCAAGTATTTGTATATTACAAGTTTTCACGAAATATCCATTTAAAAGTGGAAGCAGTAAGTATATAAATCTGCTGATTAAATTTGACTGACTGATTAGTGTAATGAAGAGAGTTGTCTGCGCGCTCCCGCACGTTCATAAATTGTGTTGATCCCTTTAGCAGGAGCTCCTCGAAGTGCGTCCATTTGCCGTCAAGATCAACCCTCGCGCTGCGCTCCATGAATATTAAACAATATAATAACAATGTTGATTATTGTCTCGAACGTTTAAAACGAGGGAAATTGCACCCGTGCCTCTCATACTGATAGGGACAAGGTGTTTCACTACAAACTTCAATGAGATTTTTCCTTGCGAACAACGCTGTGAATTTTAATCGACAGGCTACATTATAATGTTAAAACTTGGGTTATTTTACATTGCAATTTTAAAAATATGCAGCATCTATTTTATAAAATAAACTTCAAGAGAAAAATCACTGAAGGAAATTAAATATTTTATGATTTGAAACAGGTCTAAGACTATTTATTACATAACCCAAGTGAAGTGTGTAATTACTTCTTGCAGCCAACTAATTTAAATCGTAATGTATCGAGAAAATACTACGGAATAAATAAACCAGAAGAGTAACAATCAACTAGTTAAATGTTACATTATTCAAAATAAGAAATCAGTAGAAACAACAAACAACTGAAAGCCAAAACACCAAGACAACAGACAAACACTCTGCGGCTACAAAACACTTGACCGAAGGGTTCGAGACCGCAATTACTGCCGACGCTGACCCAAATTAATACCAAAGCAAATTTGTATAGTATGTAAACTTGAGTGGTAGTTTCACGCCTCCTAGACAAAAGCCGAAACAGCGGACGAATTGATAACTAGTCGTAAAATTGAAATGGAGACGAAACTTGCGAGCGTAAACTAAATTTGACATAAAATTAAGATATCAGTTTTCTATAGACAACAAGAGTGAGCGAGACAGGGCCACAAAAGAGTGAGTGCAAAGATATTAATGATTACCGATTGCTTCAAGTAGTCAAAACAAATATTATACGTAATGCTTACAAAATTTATATCCTCTCTGAAAACTTGGATTATTTGGAAGAGGCTGTTAAAACTCAAAAATAATTGACAAAAGCATTGCTAAGCGTTTTCGTAATACAGAGTTTCAGATAAATCTCGTATCGTTCCGCAGTGAAATAAGACATCGTACCTTGTCCTGCCAAAAAGTGCAGCCGTCAGCCCTACGCATTAGCGCTAACGAAGCGAAGGGTCCCGCCGCGGCCCTGCCTCTCTAAAGGGGATCTGCTCTCAGTCCAGCGAACTGCAATAAGAGGATTCCACACCCTTCTATTTAGAAGGCCCAAGTTATAAACAGCAACGATATGACTTATATTCATAATTCAGTGAAACTAGCTTCCTATTATTAGTTGTAAATCTGTGATATATTTTAAAGAAGTTTTTAAAGCACGGTAACTACAGGATGGTCGACATTTCTAAAATATTACATTCAGGCATTTAATTAACGCGGTTATTACTGAGTCAGTTGATGAAATCTCCCTCTACTTGAACTTTCAATTGTTTTTTATAATCGCTACAGCTTATGACTTGTGTTGCAAAATATAAGCGGAAATTGCATTAAATTATAAGTCGAGGAGCAATCACGTTTTGTTTCCCGCCGCTCGCCGGTTTAACGGTTTGAATAAATCCCAGCCCTTAATTAGTGAAATCTAAAAGCTTATTTCTATAAATGTCAAGTATCTGAATGTTATATCCTGACTGCTCACGCCGCTATTCATCATTTGTTATGATTTGAACTGCATCTGTAGGAAAATATGACAAAAGAATCTCTTTTTCCTACTTCGAAATAACTTGTTAAGAAATTAGCTGCTTTATTTACGTCTTACTCATATTATAAATGCGAAAGTGTGGATAGACGAATGAATGTTTGTTGCAAGGTATCTCCGGAACGGCTCAACGGATTTTGATGAAATTAGGAACCATAATCTGGCAGAACACTTAGCCTATTAATAAAGTTTTTTTGAATTTTACGCGGACGTAGTGGCAGGCGAGAAATGGTTATATATCACATGAAATTTCAAGTACGTGTCAAGTTCAAAGATTTTTTTTAAGTTAGCGTTTAATTAATCTCAGTGCAATTAAAAGGTCGTGAATTTTCAGGAACGTTAAAAAAATACAAATTGCCATCAAATTATTCGCTGACCAAACTCGTTAATGGAATCATGGAAGTTACGTTAATGCTGCAGATACAATCCAATTTTAAAATTTAATAAAAACTTTCCAACCTTCGCAGCTTTCATCCCGCGCACTTCATCAACATAAAATCTATTTAAATTGTTTACCCGCCACGTCGGAGCATGTTGACATGAAAGTTAATATATAAAAATGTCGCGATCCTGATTACATCTAAAGAATTCTATCGAGTCTTTTAAAACAAGGTGGCCGTTCTTATTTAACTTATAATTCACTTTTTGTACGCTTTTACTCTTAAATAGATTAAATTTACAACTTAATCGTTTTTATTTCTTATCTGCGATAAAAATGTACTAGTAAGAGTTTTCCAATTTCATGGTTACGCATTTCTCTTGTATCTGTATGGTAATAAATATGTTTATTTCTTGAAAAATAAGAGATTAGCGTATCACTAACTTCCCACTTCATATCCTTTCTTATTAAATTGTTCGTTTACGGCTTTATAATTATTCAAAGCGAACAATAGGTCTAATCAAATCAGAGTGGTGTGTGTGTGTGTGGTATGTAATTTGTGACAGAGGTATATGAAACCGCATAAACCGCACACATAGTCTCGCTTGCAATTTAATTTCAGTCTTAGCACCTGGATGTGTGCTGAGCAATTAGGGTACGCCATAGATACCAGTAGCAGATTGTAGGAAGAGGCTATTATTTTATTCACAATATTTGATAGTAAATTGAATGTGATACAAAGTGTTTTTGTTAAAAAAAATAGTGATAAATCAAAAGCTTCTTTCTTAATTTATGTCATTGTAACAATTGGAATAAATCACAGAATTTACTTCACAAAACAATTGAACGAGTATTTTCTTTGTGATACCACAAGGTACAACTCAATTGATGATGGAACAAAGTACCAGTGAACTTAGAAATAACCTTAATCAACGATCTGGCCGAGTTCCAGGCCCAATTCTTGGCTGACGAAGGCTCTGCCAGTCCTTCATGGCGAAAGGATAACAAATATGTCTGTATCTAATGTCCTTGTCAAGTAATGGAATCACTTTTGCAAATCCTTTGAGAAATCTTCTTTGAGTTCTGCTACGTTTGTATTCGAAACATGTTCATGTAAAAAGTTATCGATTTGTTATCATTTTTAAAGTATTGTTTGCTATTTATTTCTAAAATCTTTATATTTTACAATAGGAACTGGATAAAATAAATGTAAAAAATATGACGGATCTCTCAGTTGACGATTTTAGTTCCTTATAAATGTATTTTTATCCTCCAAAAAGAACGTTTATGTAAACTTAATATACCGACGTTATGTGATTTAGAATAAATTCTGCTAACAAAATAGCACTTTATGAAAGATAATTAAGTAAATATTCGTGTTGAAACGATTTTATAGATTGAAATGATTCAAATATTAAACAAATCAAGGCAGCAACATTTTATCGTCAATTACGTATTGTAGCGGAATTTAAACAATTTCCTTTGCAGTTTAAAGTCATCGGAACGGCGCTAAGAGCGCGCCGGCGCTATTACCTCGCCGTTACTTGGACTCGCGGCTGCTTTGCGTAATTACGATACTTATACATTCGCTCGTATGTTGAATATAACACCATTTTATAGCGCACTTAAGGATATTGAACACTAACTTTATATAAGTCATTGTCAATCGTAAAGAAAATTAGAACTTTAACACTGTTCGTTAAGTTGAAAATTACAAAACATGCATAAATATTTAATTCTGTTCGTGCATAAGTTTTCGTAAATTTGCTTACATTTGTGCGCAGTGTTGAGTAATTATAAAAATAAAAAAATATTGTTAAGCAAGAAACCTCCATTCAGTTAACAAATAAAAGTACGAATCTAATAACTACAAGTGGAATTAATAAGTACATTTGTAAGTGTAACACGATCAGAAATACAGACATTTACTAAACGACCCTAATTTAGTAGAGCTCTTGTTAATTTTCTTCGTTTCATAGCCGCGTAAAAGTTATTTCTTCCCAAACTTAATTTGCGAGGAAACGTCGAATGTATCGAAGTTTTTCATTTAACTTTAGGCTGAATATCTTACCTTATGTAACAAGTTCTACATGAAAACCACCAAGTTAACTTTTATTTACTTAATTAAGCTAAACGTTAGCATTTGAGCACTTTAAGTATATTTGCTTACTTAGCATCCTACTTAACATTAATTTTAATGGGTTAAAGTAGTTCTAAATATACAACATATTAATAAACTTATAACTTTATAAAAATGTAGGAGCCACCTGACGCAATTAAGTAATATATTCAGATTACATACATATATATTATAATATTTGCAAATTTTATACATGTATGTTTTAATTAAAAAAACCATATGTTGCATATAAAACGCAGCTTTGGGTAAAGTTTCGCCAGAGCCAAGAACAACCCAACACAAGTTAGTCTATAAATTTGAAACCTCACGCCGCGAACCAAAGTTTTCACAGTTATGGCATCAATATGAAGATATAGTGAACATAGTAAGTCGTTAAACATATTAATATCTTAGTAGTCCTTAGTTTGTATCTTCCTGTGTTACTTCATTATGGTAGTTTATTTATTTTTACAACACTGTGCAATACTACACAGTGTTTATGCGGAGTTGGGCTACGCGATCTAGTGTTTCTTACTACAGTGCTACGCGACCCAGTGCTTTTTACTACATTACTTCACTACGCAATGCCTCGCAACACTTTGCTACGCAGCGCAATGTTATGAGAGTTGCTACACAGTGCCACGATGTCGAGACACAGTACGAGGTCGGCGGCATCGCGCGGCGGCCGGTAATCAGCTCTCGCGCCAACAATACCCCTAGACGGCGGATTAAAAACTTTCACTGCACAATAGATAGCTTCCGAGCGGTTTCTCTTGTTATTTTAATATTTTCCTATGCAGCAATCTAAAATAATTATGATGGTATACAGTAATAAACTAAAGATATTATAAAATTTTCGTAAGTTTGTAGCGAATCAACGAAAATGTACTGAAGCGATTTAAAACATTCTTTCACCGTTAGACCTTAGGCTTAATAAATGTCTACTCGTACGAAGCCAGGACTGAATTTTGAATTATTATTCATATCACAACAAGACTTTGATTTATAACCAAAACAATAACAATTTTCATACTTTCTACAGCAATAATCGCTTGTGATTTAAAACGGACTGCACAAAGGCGGTCGTGTTATTTCAATTTCAGAATTTTAACAACTTGTCACAAAAGGATTTATGAGTACTGAAAGTTGCAAAATTCTACAAATATTAACGCACACGTTGGATTTTTAACAGCGTAATGGTTATGGATTATTCACACATGACAAATGATTTATTTAAAAAGTGACGTGAAAATTATGTAGCTTTAATGTAAATGTCATTTAAAATCATAAAAATCGTAAGATTTAGTCAATAGAGAAATTTGTATCTTCGTTTTTTAAATGTATATTTTCATAAAAGAAGAAAATAATCAGACGTAGACGATTTTAATTTTCCCTGCACAGTACAAGTATGCGGATGTTTTATACCCCCCCGTCCTCTTCTCGCTGCCTTTCCCTGGCCCAGGAGAGTCGCGGGAAGTAAAACGGAACGGACCCCAACACTGGCGTTATAATAAAGAGCAGCCACAGTTTTAATTAAAAAAATAATACATAGTCGTTGCATACAATATGCTGGGTATGAGCTGATTGATCTAGCCTCTAGGTCGTGTAATATAGCACATATATGTATATGTAATTTATTTCAGTGTCACACGTATACATATACACATAAATTAATGTAGAATGTTTACATCATATCTGTAATGTTGCTGTGATTTGTGAAATTTCAATAGATTGAATTCTATTACTGTACAACTGTAGAGACTACAAAGATGGAAATTAAAATATAGAATGAAGTTTTTTTTTAACTCTCTTGTGATAACAAAGCACAGAGCTGGCAAGTAAAAGTTTTTGTTTAATAACATTAACAGTCCAGTTTATAAAGTCCCTAAACCTGAAGCATTCCCTATCTCTCTATTGTTTATTAGTGAGACATTTTTAATTAAGAAAATCGGAGGAGCATTGTTAGTAGGGGCCCTTTCGTCAATGATTTCTTTGACTGCCTTTGTTTCAGCTATTGGTAAACTTTGCCTTTGTGTGCTCGAGGTGCATTAAGAAATGAGCTCGGACACAAAGGGTATTGTGAACTCGGAACTGCCTCTAGACATTTATTTCATCATTTAGATGCGTAATTGACTGAATTAATAATATTTTGAGTGATTTAATTAACTCAATCATAATTTAAAAAGATACAATATGCCAATAAAATTGGATTTTCATTATACAAATTTAATATTGAAAAGTAAAAAAGCTAGGTCCTTGGATGTGAATTAAAAAGTGTCGATGTAGTTGAACGGACTAATACAAAAGAAATCATTACAGAAGCTCCGACACGGGGCGGATGTTGCAGCAAGAATCCTAAATTGGAAAATTCCCGAACTGGCCGGCGCCCCATCGATTGTGCCGCGACAATGGCAGCTGAGAGCGCACTAATCTTTTCATTAAAAAGCGATTATTCGCTGCACGAGCCGTTGCACTAATAGGAATAAAGATCGGCAAAGTTTTCATTTGCACCGACACTATACCTTATCCACACTTGCTAAGATCCAATATTAAATGACAAGAAGTAAGTTAGAAATTTGCGAAAAATAGCCCCCCGCAATATGCCACGTCGCCATCTCTGACGCTTCGCGATGACATTTCAATTTGAATCCTTGTTGCGAAATCGAGAAGTTTTGTATAAAATTGTTTTTTTTTTTCATCTGTTAAGGAATAAAACGCTGGAAAATCAAAGTAAAAAATTGTGCCATAATCCAGTATTGTCGAGATTTCGACCCGCACGCCGACCTGTCACAAGCCTCGTCTAAATTTCAGTTCAGTGGCGTGATGTTATTTTAACTTAAGAAACCTTCATTTTGAAGGATTTTCGGAACTCTTACATTTTCGTCCAATTTTCAGGAGCGCGATGACCTCATTACTGGAAGAATTCTTAGGATTTTTATCTTTTAAATTTATGAATCGTATCAGCCTCCCGAACACCGCAATTTAATCTTCGAGTTTGGAAATAACATTTCTTACTTTACTTTAGGCAGCGATAAATACATAGAAATTAAAGTTGAGGTACAGCAGCTGTGAGATATTCAAACCTTTAAATCCATGCATTGTATCGTAATTGGCAAATAAGAATCAAAAAAAGCTTTTTATCTACACGTGTTAGATAAAATATTATAACTTTATAGATTCCTTGATAGTTGCTAGACTTGCTTGTAAGCTTTCTCTTCAAAAAGATTATCTGACTTACAAAATAATCTGGTTTAATGCATAAAAAAGGCTTGCTAACATAACTGAAGTGAGCATGTGATATCGAGTATTGAGCAAATGAGTGCTCTTCAATTATTTACAGCGGCCGGCAAAATGCGGCCACACACTAACTGCGTGATCCTTTATTTATGGACATTTCACATGCGCACTCAATCACATCTGCTACACCAAAACCATTCGATTCATAATCGATTTAAATAAAAAAAATACTACCAGAAAGAGTCACTTATTAAACCAAATATCAACTAAACTATTATTTAAAGTTCTCTGTGAAATTGCAGCGATTGACGCTGTTTTAAAAAGTAGCGTCCAACGCCACGTGGTAACTGATAGTATTAATGTCTGTTAAAATTATAAAATTATTTTTTTGAAGAAACATATCTCGAAAGAAGTTATATTTTTGTTTGCTGTTCGCACAACGTATCTAATCACAAATTAAAAGTGTCAAGCAATGTGACACCCTGTGCACTCGTCTCCCCTTCTGTTGGCTACAATCAGGAGTGGCGTGAAGTTGTATCGCTTCGGTTTGTACCTCACTCCCCGCCCCACAATCCTCATCCCCCGCTGCAGTCGTGAAGCGCCGAGCACACTCGCGGATGGAATGTGCTTAATGCAAGACTAACGTATACACGAACAATTAGTTTTCACTTCTGCGGACTTGTACGTAATTTGTTGCGGTTATTATTTAAATATATTACAGAAACAACTCTATTCTTTGGTACTAAGGAACATATTACAATGAAACGATTACTTAAGTTTAAACAACGCTGCAACAATTTTAAAATGTCACTCAACTATGACAGTTAAATATTTGCAGTAAACATATATGTACAAAAATTAAACTCGCATGGATTAAATAAAAACGAAACGCGAAAATGAAAACTGTATTTTTCACAATCGAATCAATCTCTCTCGAAATCGATTCTCACACAAAAGGTGTTATACAACGCCCGAAATTAAATCCGAAATTGGTTCTTAAACGGATAACAAAAAATTCGCTAACGTCGAAATCAAAATAACGAAATTGTCGATCGTTAACGCTTTTAAAACAACAGCCCAATCCGAGTGAACGCCGGGCGAGAAATATTCATTTAATAATCGACAAACAGGAATGAACCACTGGTTTCATAACGAGTGTCGTTTAACTTTGATTGTCTGAACGTCGCTCGAATTACCGATGTTTCACCTGCAGGGGGGGATGCAACGGGGGTGTAACTGATGGGGGTTGGAACCCTTAAATTGGTTCAATATGTTACCTGACTCAAGCCCGCACAGCGCGCCTTTGATGATTTAGCATTAGTTGTTTAATTCCCTCAACAAGGTATTAACTAATGATGTCAACTTTAACTAATGTTTAGTGGACTAGGGGAGAATGGTAGGCCTGTATTACGCTTAAACATTTGAATGTAGGGGTTAATCATCTCACAGTTTGTTTTGTTTATAACGAAGATTGACATTTTTTTAAATAAATGTGTTATTTAACGGTTTTTAAACGGAGCGTCTTTTAGTCGCGTCGTTTTAAAACCGTTCCATGTATGTATGTATTTGTGTATGTATGTGTGTGTGTGTGAGAGTACAAATGCGCCTCCCTGTGTGCTACCACTCGCAATTAAGTCGGCTGAGTGGTTGGGATTGTCGCCGCGTTGAAACTCGAAAGTGTTTTTTTTTCTTCTTTTGTTTGAAAAAGACTTCCTTTCCGCATTACCTAGTGTGCAAGGGATGTACTGTACGATTTCTCAAGTTCTTACAATTTTGTTCGTGTGTAAAATTTTGTACTAGAACGCCTTATAACTGATTTTATTTCTAGGAGTTCGTTACAACATAACAATTATCGTAGTAGTATATTTTCTATTAGTGCACTGCATTTATATTTACCTAGATATGTTATATCTGTTACACTAGATAACATGATCGTCACATTTATTATAGTTAGGTCACAGTAACTAACAAGCAAGCGGTCGCCGGCCGCAGAACGCGCGCTGCCACGGGCACGTCGCAACTTTAAATGGGAATAGTTTGACTTTAGACTTGCCACTCGATTAACCAAATAATCGATTAAACGTCCCATTCGCTGACGTTAACTGTTGTTCTATGCAAAACCACGGAATCAATATACTTGTTAAGTAATTTGTTTAGAAAATATTTACCCAGTACTCTGGAATATTTTTTCTTTATTTGTAATTACGTCACGATTGGATTTTACGTTTCATAAATATGATATAATAAAAAAAATTATGAGGAAACTTATTAAAATAAATTTAACTTTTGAAATCCATATTATAAATTAATTATAAGGTACACATGTAATTATGATATAATGATATTCCATAAAAAAACAATCTTTACAATAAAATGTTGTGTACAGTCGCGGTAACAAGTGTTTATTCAAAACACTCCATAAAGGCTTTCTATTCATTGACAAGTCTCTAATCTCCTCGATAGAAAGAAACTCTCCTCTGACAGCCTTTAATTAGGGCATCGTCAGTGGCACTTGTTCAAGTAACGACTTTATAATGAACTTTACATCCTGTCTAACTTTGGACAAAGAGTTATATACAAGGAAATTATTAAGAAACTTTCTTAAGTAACATCAATGGAACGTTAATGCAAGTTTTTTAATACTTCGTTGAAATGTTTTACTACATTTAATATTATCACTAACATACTATGTAAAACTAGCCACTTATATACTATACAAATATGAAACACTATTACGTATTTAATTACCTAATACACGGTATATGGCTGATAGATAGAATTTGGAATCATACTCGTACATACACGCACATCACTTTTACACCGGATTTGTTTTTATCTGATTGTGTTTGTAATTTCAAATACATTTAAATCTATAAAAAGACGCTATATCGACTACCACAGAAAAGTAATTTACCAGAGTAATATCGGACCCTATGCTTTCTAAATTGTCATTAGAAGGCGAAGAAGGGGACAGATTATTCCCATTCGGGGTTGGATAGTGGAAATAATCGCCGCTTGATTGAAATTACTAGTTTTTAATAAGGGTCTTTGAATGGATCTGACGAAGCTATTACCACTTAGAGGTCTTTGTTGTGCCCTCAATGTCACCCTCTATATTTTGGTCACAACTGTTACGTGACAGTCATTTTAATGTCAAACAAATGAAGTAATAATTCGCTATGTCTGTTATGTGAGCCTACAGTTGATAAAGACAACGACGTCAACATAAGCAATCGTAGTAATGTTCACTTTTGTTAAATAAAATATCAGAAATGAACATTTAATAACCAATTTAATTCAAACCCTTATGACATCGCGGTACTAACTTGAGGTCGATTCTATAAGAAGTCGGGCCTTGATTATGTTGCCGTGTGTTCGGAATAGCCGGCAATTTGAATACATTAGGCGGCGTTGCTTCGGAAATTTGGCGAAAATTACACCCCCCCCCAGTGCTCACTCGCCTACCCCTCCCCTCCGCCGCCTCAATATTCATGAGAAAGTATTAAATTATCGTTTAAACATGTTCTCTAAACACGCGAACGCACAAATTATACACTCGTTTTATTTTAACTATCAAATTATGTTTTGATTGTGTTTGTTTCCTTTTTGCATTATAAACAATTGGATAGTCATTGGTAATTTGTTGCAGTTGAAAGCATAATGAAGCATTATCACAAATTGTCTTTAAGTCGAAAATTGTCATAAAAGTATACCGTTTTACGTAATTTGCGTGAAAAGTTAAAGTGGCTTAAACTAATTTCATTTCGATATTTTTGAGAGGTTAGTTATCCAAGTCGTGATTGTATAAAAGCCTGTTTTGTTGTTAATAAAAAACTTATGTTTAGTAAGTATAAAGTGAACGAATCTCTACAAATATTATCAAGAAATTCCATTCCAGTACAAAACTTACGTAATTAAAAAAATAGAAGGAATAATTCGTGCATAGAATTGTCTCCACACACGAAGAAAACAGCAAATGAATTAGAAATGCACAATCGATGGCATCGAACCAAAAGAAGATAAAAATTCCTCTTCTCTCCCGCAGCGTGGAAATCAAAGAGCATTGTGATTCCAGTCGTAATTCCACACCCCATAGTGCAACATTTACATTTATATGAAGAAATCGCTCCGCGCCCATCTAATGGAATCGATCTTGTAAATCACATAAATCTTTCACTCAAGGAATTTCTAAGCAAGATTCATATTATACGATATACTTTACGATTCTACAATAACGTTGCCACTAGTTTTTTTGTGTAATAAAAATGGAGATAGAAAACATTTACTCCTTAAATATCGCATAAATTAAAATAGCACCTACTCCTTAATAACTCATATATCATACAGATTGTGCTTTCAGTTACCTTAAGTAACAAATGAATAAATTGTACGTACGTAATGTAAACTGCAGTCGTAACAGTCAATGCATTGTCGGAGTTAATAGCCGTCGCTGATCTGCTAGTGATCTTACGTGAGCCCTGAGTTATAGCTAACAATATAGTAACACACCGTAGGCTAAGACTTAATACGAGCTCTGATTTCTTCCCTAATTCCCTTAATTGCTGCTAAATAAATCTGGGCATTTTTTCTTATTTCTTTATTACTGGTAATACTGTTTTATAACTAGCGTAATTTGCTGGATAGTTTTGTAAACGATATCTGGTTGTTTACAGTTATTTTTATGATAATTAAAAAGATAAAGTATTTATATGTATCATATAAAAGTTTAACAGTATATAAATTAAAAAAACCAGCCAAAATAACTTTCATATTCAAATGTTCTCGTAACGCAGTTTACAGAATGTCAAACATTGATCAAACTTATTTAACAAGCGTTCAAAAATCACATCAATCTGTGCCCAAACAAACAATCGCCGGGATTTATTGTAAAGGTAATTACACACGGGCGGCGCGGCGCGGTGCGGTGCGGCGCGGTGCGGTGCGGTGCGGCGCAGTGCCGTGAGTTATGCCCTCGCCACACGACGGATATCGGATATTATTTTACGTAGCGAGGGCCTCACCTCCCCGAACACGTGACGTAGGTTACCTTTAATGACCTGACGGATTATTTTATCTAATAAAGAAATAATTAAGAATCATGTAATGTTATATGAAAAAATAATAATTGTATGTAATTTTTACATCTCAACTTACAATCCCATTAAAATAAAATGTGACATGTTTTGAATAAAACTTTGGATAAACATTGCTATATATAATAAGTACATGAAACTTAGGTGAATTGAAATTTTATTGTTAAATTTCAAAGTTATTACAAAAACAGAAAATCCTATTAGCCAAAGTGTACACAATTTACACTCTAGAGAGTGGAGAGTAATGACATACAAAACGAGTACAGAGCGTGTTAAGAAGGATCTCACAGACAACAGCAAATTTCAATTTGTGCAAACCGCAGAGAGAATGCGGTGTTACCGCTCTACGCGGCCGCTACGGGAGATACGAATGTCTACGACACTACGCTTGTAGCACGTAGATTGATTATAAGTTCAAAAACAAAGACCTATTCATTTAATCATATATATTGCAATAAATATCGAGCAGAAAACTATTTTAATAATATTATAATATTTTTTCATCATCTCTCTGGCCTTATCACAGTCACGTGGTCGGCTCACGAAGTTTTATGGTCCGTAATATTTTGCTTAATTTTTATGGCATCCCGCTTGCCTGTCACCAACTCAGCTTGGGGCAGAAATTAAATAATTATAAACTTAATAATTATAACTTTATAATTATTTCTTAAAATACACATGCAATAAAAAAATAGACATGAACAAATAAATAAAACAAAACCTTAAGCTTTTATCGCTACGTAGTGATCCACATCTACAATCTAAAACTTGTGAAAAATACCTTCTCCAATTAGACAAGAGTTAGAGGCTTCGGTTTGACGCTAACTGTATAAACTTGATATGTTAATTCCTTTCCTGAATAAATAATTCATTTGTTAAGTTGTATCATTCACCGACATTGTTATATTATTTGACTGACATTTTAAACTCTATCACTACGACATAGAGTACAATTTGTAGTGAACCTTGTTATTCTTATTCTATAAATGACGCAGACGAAGATTCTGTTGAAAGCGTTTCGGTTTCGAAACGTAATTTTACGCAAAGTATATATCGATGTCGTAATAAATAATGTAGTCTCGATGTACAAGTGAATGTAAATATTAAAATATAAAATATAGATTCAAAGAAAATTAATAATGTTGTATTAATTTAACAAAAGCTTGATTTCCTTTATATTGTAGGTAAAAACTACGTTCACAGTCAATTTTTCCAAAATAAAATGCAACACAATCGGTTTATATTTTTAGCGTTCTTGAAAATATTTTTTTTATATATTCGTGTGTTGTCAACAAGTTGTCAATGTCCATTGTTAAAAGATTGAAACACAAGCGACATAATCCTGGCAACTGCATACCGGAGCTCTTTGATCGCTACCGTGCCCAATGACACACTAAAAAGTGAAATACCAAACCAATCGGTACTTTGCACTTCAATTTAGCAACAGGGCTGTCAAAAAATATAGCTCAATAATCTGTACAATAATTTTGCTGAAAAACTTTTGTGACATAATTAAACTGAGTAATTTAGATAAATCTCTCTGTGACTTTACTGAACTTTATTTTTCCATGCACACAAAATAAAATAACTATAGAAATACGTATATATTGTAGTTAAAGTTATTAACTGGTTAAATATTGCGATGTCAGATCTCTGGCTTTGAAAAAATAATTAAGTATTTAAAATACAATAGACATAATTGTTCAACCCTAATCCAAGATGGCGGCCGGGGATATATTGAATGGAGTCGAGAGACGACGTTGACAGAGCGCGGAGCTACGCGCGCTACATTCTCTTTGATTTAAAACAATCACCAAAGAATAGCTTTGAATCTTAATTAAATAAAAATGTACTTTAAATTGTTAGCATGTGATTCGCTTAAATCTTTTTTTTGGTTGTTTTTGTTAATGTTTATTTGCCAAATTTCTTTAAAAAAAATTACACTACGTATATAGATGGAATAGTATGGAATTTTTATAGTAAAATTATCTGTAAGTTAGCACTTTAGTTTTTATATTAATTATTGTTATAATAGGTCATAAATTGCGTAAATTGCATGCAAACTGACCTAACTAATGTTGCAGTTTATAATGATCGACGCAATTAACAATTGATTGATCTGACAATTCATATCATGAACAAGGTTTACAGTTACGCGATGTTCAATTTAACTCACATCATTAGTTCCGAACTTACATAACAACAGCATAGCGCAAGTTTTTTCTTCAAAATATTTTTTTTAAATAGTAATCAGAATGCTAAACTACAAGTACTGGTAATAAAAAAAATAAAAAATCTTATAAACCATATATATTCATAACATGTTACCTGAAAACTCGAATGTTTGATCCTCTAATAATAAAGGTGAACGAACAAAAATAAAATTCGTTACCGGCGTGGGCGTTGTGTTGCGGCGGGAGATGAGACATTCCGGTGATCCTGCGGAGTGAGATGTTCACGGAGAAGACATAAAAATTCGTTGCTTAGGTTAAATATTTAGACATCAAAACATAAGAGTTAGCGATTTTGATGGTCGATCAAGCGTTGGTTGAATCTTATACAAATAAGAAGAGATCGGCGACTCAGTTGTTAAGCGCTTGACTTGTAATTCGGTTCTGGTTTGATTCTCGCCATAGGTCAATGAATATTTTATTTTCACCTGAGAATATATCCAATGTTCTTACGGCAAAAGAAAACAGACAGCACGTTTGTGCCAAAAAATTAAAAGTTAAATATGCGTGAAGTTAACTCGTATAGGTCCTGCGTGGTTGACTAAGAAGTAGTCACCCCTAGCTTAGGATAGGCTCCGAGCCAATAAGCGAGGACGTGGATAATCTAAAGATACATATGTCGTTCGGGTTGGCTACATAACTAATATAAAAATGTTAGCAGTTATTCCTATAACATTTTAAATAACTATCTACCACCACATCTTTCAACATACACCGCAAATTTCGGCAAAAGAGATCATCCACTTCTCATTGCTTTACAATTATCTGAAGAATTCATTGGTACGATGTCGTGTTGGAGACGTTTTAAATATTTTGATATTAACGACAAAAAATGTAATTATAGATAAGTTCCATACATTATAATCCACACGTTAGCAACTCGTTCACAATAAGCGTAGCTCCGGGGCTCTGATAGAAAAATAACTTTTTAATTAAAACTGTGAGGACAAGCAGACGTCGGCATGTCGCCGCGCGGGACGTGTGAAACTACTTTTAATATAATCACACCATAGACAATGCGTAAACTATTCGGATCGATAACCATAGACAACTATTCGAATATTCTATAGAGTGGTAGAGTATTGGTTTAGTTTTCAAAACGCAAACACATTTAATCGATTTTAAAAGTTATAAATTCATAAAGCCGAATGTACGCTGTCGTATGTAGCCACAAAAATGTATTGATAAGTATCGATTTATGAAATATTTTTTCAGTTCCGGCTTTGGTTTTTATTTTGTTTAGTGAACTTTGACACGGATTATACTTACATTTAAACATTTATTGATACCTCCCGGCTATATACATATAGAGCTTAAAAGATGGGACAATAAAATGATAGTGAACATAATTTCCTTCTTTTTTTACACACACAAGTTATTTATAATTCATTCGTTTTAATTAGTTGCGACAACTACACACTCGCCCACTCGTGTCTCATCTCCCGCCCACGACAACGTATAGTAACCAATGAATTGTGTAATGACGTCATCTTTTCCACACGTTGGTCAGAAAAAATACCGTGACGTCAACTACGTGACGTCATGTAATTTTGCTGTCAGCACTCCTAGTTTATAATTTATATTAGGTAAATAAAAAGAAATACTTTCTAAGTCAACATCGTGTCCTAGGAATTTGATTACATAATGTACATAAAAGTTAAAATGTGGATAACTTTATGAATTATGGTACTTTTGTAAGGGACCTCATTAGAAGAGAAAATTCTGCCTAAACGTCGCTAAACTTGATTAATTCAGACGACCTTTGAAAATCCGCCGCTTGAATTTTTTTCCTTTTTTCCGTTTACGCTCCGGAAAATTATTGGATAATATTTTTACGGTTGACTCGAATCACTCTGTTGCGGTGGCTACGATATATAAAATTATATTTTATCTAGCAGTTGAGATTTACATCTCCATCATAATGCATTTTGTTTCACGAAACACAATCTCTCGCCCGTGACTCTGTCCGCGCGGAATTTAATAATTAACTTAGTCACGTATATGTTCTTTAAGGATTATTTTATACAATATACTTATGTATAAAAGAGTATTCTATTTATGACATACTAACTCTTGTCCACGACTTCGTACATGCGAAATTAACTGTGCCAAATATAGAATGCCAAATAAAAATAGATAACTGTATGGTATAGCCTATGCGCTATGTCAGACTGCTGTCTATTTCTCTACCCAATACCTAAACATTGAGTCATTTAACTTTCATCATTTTGTTTATCTTTAAAATTAAAATGACTCAAATTAATACGAGATACTTTCTTTTCATGTCGATAGAAAGTAATTTCTATTAGACTGGTAGCCTTTCGTAGTACTTCGCAAGCGGCATCGGCAAATTGCCTGATATCGAAACTTTGACTTCGTGATGATAGCCTTTCAGTGCCGCCTCTTTGCGGAATTTTAATTTAGCTGACTTGTAACTACTAGCAAGTTTTATTTCTTAATAGGGAGACCATAAATAGAAGCGACAGTTATTAGTCATTCCATAAATTTATGGAGATGTAACTTAACTCGATTATAAATTTTTATATTACAGCTAGTATTTTTATAAATTTTTAAGTCTGACGTGGTTCCATAGTAATTCTTGTTCATATGATATTATTTTAACGAGTCAGAAAGAGAAGTAATTGTTTTATATTTTATGATAAGGAATTATAATGATAAAGATTTGTGAGCTTTTTACCAGAATTCGTGTTGTAATCAAGCATTTCAATGCATTATCCAAGGCTTTCATCGCGGCGGGCGGGTGTTCGTGTATTTGTCAGTGCCCGGCTTTATTGGCCTCCGTATGATTTACGCGGGAAAACGAACACGTCCTCGGCCGTAATGGCGGGAATTGTCCCAGTATTTGTCCCGGGACTTAGTAAATGTGTAGTGATATTTCAATGGACGCTTCTGGTCCATCTCGGCTCTCGACGATGTAAAAAGTTAAACTTGTGCGGAGTTGTCGAAACGATGTAATATTTTCTCTCTAAAACAATGGCTATTTATCACACGTCATCATGGCACTTATGAAAGTGTTGCGACTATATTTCTAGTAATGTTTTTTAGCTTAGCTGCCACTGTTCTTATGTAAGAGACTAAATTGTTTACAATTAACTAAAAAGGTCGATATGTTGGTTTACGTATTGTGTTAGTTAAAGTATAAGAGATCAATATCGGCGTATGGGTGGGTGTGTGTGTGTGTGTGTGTGTGTGTGTCTACTTTTGTTTTATCCTCCCGGCGAACGTATATTTCGTAAATTAGAAGCAATATGTCAAAAAATAGTCCAGCAATTTGAACTAGTGATTGGAACAATCAATTTCGTAGAATCTGTCAACGGTCGTCTTTATTGACATTGTATGATTTATGTGAAGGGTACACCAAAATATGTTTGAGAGAATTGTTTTTTTTTGTTTTTACTTAATAGTCACAATTATATTAAAGGGTATAGACGTATATTCTTTGCGACCTAATTCATGCGTCGACCATGGAGCCGAGCAAAACGCCTTCACCTATCACTTTGATGTTAAAACAGGAAGGTGAATAAATACAAGGATAACACATCGATTTTATAATCACCTGGATTTAACAAATATATGTATTATGTATTAAATTAAATAGGTATTATATACTGATATAACTACTGATATTAAATAAACGGTAATGTAATTTTATAACTGATCAAGTCACGGAATGTCATTAAAATTAACTTAATATGTTTTTTGAGATAAATTTAAAAATCCTTTAAAAGTACCGAAATATATCTTAATTAGTCCGTTTATCGATATACAGATGAAAGATGTGTTAGGACATCCCTAAGGAGTGCAGGTGGAAAGCCCTTAGCCCAGTTGCGGCGCACTCCGGCCCTCATCACGTCCTCGAGCTCTCTCCTCGACTCCCTGTACTCAAGGTTTGAGGCAGTTCATTATATTTTAGACGCTCCTCACGCTTTTTTGTTCGACCAGTCAAAGCTGACACCTGGTCGTAACTCCTTATAGTTTTTTCTTTACCTGATGTTTAAAAGAAATGCTGAAACTATACCATTTACACCGTTTTCATACAAGTTTTGGGATTTTATTCCTATGTAAGTAAACGACCATTTGACGTATTTGAAAACTGTGTTTTACGTTTGCTTTTACAACATATTTACTTTGAACCATGTAAAAAAATCTCCTTACATTTAACTTAAAGGATTAGCAATGTTTTTTTCAACGTCGTAATGACTGTATAATGATTTTCATTTCATTATTATCACATGATATATACGAAACGAACACGAAATATTCATAGAATAAATAAATGGACTCACCCTCTTGTTGTCACGGAACTTGAGCCAGCCGCTGATGACACTATTGTCCACCTCGCAGCACTCCTCTTCGTCCAGGTCGCGACGCGCCGGCAGCGGGGAGCCCCCGGGGCTGGCTACATCCCGACGCCGCATCACCGGCGTACATTGTTGCGACAGCCTCCCCTCGTTCACAGCATCGCTCCTCCTACCCAACACCGGGGTAGAATGCCCCGAGACACCGCCTAGGATTCCTCTTCTATTGAGGAAGGGGCTGTCCCAGATGGGCTTCTTTGCCTTGCACTCGGAGTGCAGACAGAGCGCGTCGAAGTTGGCGAGCTCGACGGAGACCCGCGTCTGCAAGCCGCTGGGGTGCGTCGTGAGGATGGTCTGCTTGGCGACGCTGCAGTGCCGATGCAACTCCTCGCGCCGCTCCATCTTGTCTCCCGACCATCAGCACCTCACAACAGTAAGCCCCGCCCCATTTGCGACTCTATGCCACACCTGAAAAAGAATAGGTAATTTTGAGTTATGGATTTAAGAGGTTGCTTTTTAAGTATTATTCTAATTTTAAGATGAAAAAAACTGCGGTTGTGGCAACTACGTAAATTGAAGTATTTTAACCTTATCTGGACGGAGCATACTACGATTTAGTGTTTATAATGAACATCTCGTTTCGCTACAAGTTAATATTTTATTTATCCGCAACAGGCACGACGCCGGGAAGCGGTATTTCTTTTGCGTACAATATGACTTAAATTCCCATCTGAAATTTCTTTGAATAAGTTTTATAAACCGTGAACCAGCGGGTGAAACTTACATCCTTAGCCAATTCGTAAGAACTACAAAAACTTACTTAACCGTAACTTAGTCGCATTAAATGTACACCAAGTTAAACAACAATAGAGGGCTCGTATACCCGCCACAATACAAGCTGGGCTCGCTTCCACGCAGTCTTGTTCCAGACTTGCGGCAACAAAACGAAGATTTTTTATAACGTAGGTAGGTTGTTTTTCGCCCGGCAGCCTCGCTCGGACCCCTTTCATTCACTACCGACTGAATTATGCTAGATGTATAATGTCATTAAGCAAAAAATACCTTTTTGGGGCAGAAATTGAGGCGCATAAATACTTTATAATTAGTTTAGATCGTATTCCTTGTTCCCCTTTCATCGGAAGGGTACTCCTTAATTGAGTATTTTATATTTGAAATGGCGTCCATTATGTCTTACAATAGTAGAATTCAGAGATCGATGTCGTTGCGCCAAAGTGAGTTGTGAAACTGCGACGAAATGGTATCGCTTTACACTTTATGATTTTCTCATTTAACCAAACAGAACAAAACTACAAGATTCACAGACTCTATAGTTAAGGTAAATTAACTTAAATTAACTAATCAATGCTGAGTCAATTATAAATAAGTGGGTAGACAAAAGATATAGTCTGATTAATTAATTAATTATAAAATATAATTTGTTAAGTTATAAGTTCATAGATTTAATCAAATTCAGGATCCGAAAATTGCGGCTCTTAATGAAGTAAGTAAAATCTTAATATAAATTTAAAGTACGTTCTTTGATCATTCGAAATAAGTTAAAGCGGTTTCAATTGATCAACTACGAAGGACTGAAACTTTAGTAACATTTTTCATGCTTGAAACAGATTAAAAAAAAATCTTCTGATTTCAAATAAATCTATTTAATTATATAAAACGATACATGGTATATATGCCACTTCATTGTTCTTATTTACCTCCATATTTGAGGTAAAGAAGGTTGCTTTTAAATTAACTTCGTGATTATTATATTTTCTTGTTGCAGGTTTTCTCAATTCTCTTAGCCGTAAGGTCATCAAGGAATCCATCATGGCGCGTCCTCCCATGGGTGTCGTAAGGAATGGCTACACAAAAATGAGCTAAGAAACTCACAGAGCTGTTATGTATCTACTTGCCTTACGATTTACAAAATCTTTGTCCTTAACTCAATTTATAGAGTTATATTGGAATTAGTCATAAAGACTTTGAAGCCTCTGTTTTTAGAAAAATGGAAATTAAAAATTAATGTCTAATACGTGTGGAGTTAAATGCATTTGATAGGCGGCGTTAATAAGGCAGTTTAGGCCGTCAGCAGCTCAGGCTTTAGCCAGCCATGAATTATGCAGCGCTTCATGCGACCGCTATAAACGTCTATTATGTAATTTGTCTGTTTGTCCGAGCGGCGGCGACGTGCGGCCTGGTACATGAGCCCGGACTGTTCTGACATTGCTAATGTTTGACTGGACTTATATCTCACAGGCATATATGTATGTTTCATTTAAAACACATATCGCACAATTGCGTAATAAGATTTAAGATAAAACTAAAATACATTGTAAAGGAACACACTGGTACTGAAATAAACCAAGTAAAAATTACAGAGTCGACGCGTCATCAGTATAAAATAATGATTAACTTTAGTTCGCCTTAAAAGCTTAACCTTTTTAACAAATTTATAGAAATGCAGCATACAATAACCTTTTACTGAGTTCGTTTAATTTGCCTGCAGCGCGCAATGTTTACACACAGTCAGAGACGCATAAAGCGCTGATGAAATCCGAATTAATTCCCGATAGCAATACAATGGGATCCACTTTGCGACTGCACTGTATCCGCCGGCGCCCGCCCGCTACAACGAAAACGTCGCACGTGTCATAAAACAAACACAGCATATTCCATTGCTGTTCTAAAAAGAGCTTACTTGACGATGTACAGTTACAAAACGGCATTGTACGTGAAAATTTTGAAATGATCACCTTTATGGTTGTTCTCACTGATACTGTCCATCACGTTTATTGCAGATAGTATTTTGTGACAGTGATGCTTTAAATATCAAACGTACAAATCAAATGCAATATGTAATGCACTTTGGTGCTCCAAACTCTAAACAAACAATAGACTATCGTGTGCAATGAACTTCATATTGAGAGACGATGGTAAAAACACCTTTAAAAAAATCTCAGTATTTCACAATTTGATATAATAATGACAGCTACTACTGCCACCATACAAGTTTAAATAAATTGACCATAATTCACAGTATCCACCTTTAACAGCCGTTGTCGCAAGCCGCGGTTGTGTGGCGCAGCCTTAAGTTGTCTCTCCATGAATTATGTAGTACGGAATAGCTCTGACATGTGATATCCATTTGTCTATTATGACCATATGCTCCCTTAGAGTAATATCTTCACGCAGAAGCCACTATATTATCAGTTTAACACTTTGTCTTTTAGCTACAAAAATATCTAGATTTCTTAATTTTTGACTCAAACTGAAAGCACAAAAAAAATTATTAACAAAAATAAAAGAACAGAAATATAGTACGACTAATGAATTCTCTTTGGTTGCTCGTTGAAGACTTAGGAAACATATTGCTTAAGCAAATTACAGCAATTTCTCGATACAAAGACTTAAAGACAAACAAATGTAATGAGCGACATTATTTAAACATACGTACACAAACTGACAGTAATTGCTAGAAGCATTAACAGTATTGTTTACAATTTTCTAAAATAGGCATTCGTTTAATATCGCATTGACTGATTTTAAAACTATAGGTTTTATTTCGTTGTATGATCTTTTACCGACATGACATCTTCATCCGAGGTCACGTTGGAATGCTCAATCCAATAAAGTAATTAGCGCGAACATTCGGCGGCCTTGTGAACACGTCCTTTCTACGAGGTCATTTTCTTGGCTTTTATTGATATTTCTGTAAGTCAATAACCAATCAACAGAGGAAGTTTATTAGACTAGTTATTAATTACATTTTGAACCACATTTCTACTCTTCTGACACGAGGACTATTGGAATGTTTGCTTGCGTTTGTATGTTATAAATTTATATGTAAGCCTGTATGTACGTAAATCTCTTGTGACGGTATAGAGCCTAACGACTCAAACTATTTTGTCGTGTGAGCTATCATTCGTATTCTTCCCCATAGTATAGGTTGCAGCCAGTCGAGTTTTGTGTTTTTTTTTAATTCACAAATTATATTAATTAAGAAATGTTATGCTTACATTGAGACATAGCTATGCCATTTAAAATTATTAAACATTTCCACGTTCATATGCCAGATTTTGTAGAATAAATTCATTGATCAAATTAACATAAGTTACTTATGCTTAATGAGCTTAACATGTCGACTGGTAATCATATCTCAATTAACATCCGATCAGATTACGACTCCGCGGCCGCTGCAGCTCGCAGTTCACCAGCTCGCGAATGCAATAAACAACTCTGTTATCTTTTGCGAATTAATTATCATACCAATTATTAACAACATGTTTTATTTACACCAAAATCCCGTTCTGATTTTTTACTTGTTTAACAATATATGTATGAAGCAGTATTAAAAAATAAAGTCTAAATCTAGAATCTACTATAACTTTGACTTTAATATTATATTTGCTAAACATATTGTACAGGAACCCAAAAAGCCCCGGGACCCTTGTTTAATAAATGATACAAAAAAGGTCGGGTGGATGAGTCGTTTAATTAGCGTTAAGCGCAATCACAACAAAACAGTAAAACAAAATGCTAGCGTGCTTTTAAATAGCGCAGCGCCATCTAGTTCTTTTAGAACGAAACTTATATTTTTATCAACATTGCACTTTTTATTTGCTCGTGAACACATATAATAATATATAATTATCTTCGTATCTTCCAAGGTATGTGGGCGACAAGAATAACATGTCATTTCTTATAAGTATTAAAATAATACAGATAACATTTCCCGTCTATAATCAACGAAGCGTTTATCATTTAGCGCAATACGTCGTATGAAGTGAACCGAATACTTCTTATTGAATTAAGACAACTGCGGTGAGGTGCGGGGGCGCGGGGGCGCGGGGACGCGGGGCCGAGCTGCCGAACCCTTTCCAGCCAAGCGAGTGTATTGGATTCGATTCCCTCAATCGGCTGAGCAAAATTAATCGATCGTTAACCAATATTATGCTTGCTTGAATCAATGTATATAATTGACCTATAAATGATAGGAATTTCATAAGCGTGAGATCATATTTTAACTAAATAAATCGCTGTATTCCATTTTTCCTTGTTACGTTCGATTCATAGTTTTGACATTAATGTCTGACCTGACAGTTAACAAATAATTGTACAAACAGTTATGGTGATATGCGGTTTGCGGTGTTTGAATTTCATTACAGATGATGAACACAAAGAACATCAAGACATAGAGTAATAACATTTAATTATTTATCAATGTATTGTAAATTCGACGCTTCTATATGTTTAAAATGACACACAAACATATTAAATAACAATAATTAAAATTGCGTATATAATTTCATTAAGAATATTAAAAAAATACGACAGAATCTTAATTAATTCCGTATGGGATTACACCGCCCCTATCCCCGGCCCGCGCCGCTTGCACGCTGCACCCTGCACGCTGCACCAACATCCAATTTGTTTCGCGCGATCGTTTATTTACTGCAGCGCGTCGCGTCGCATCGCTTTCTGCAAAATACACATAATATCGGCCAATGTGTTCGCTGCAAATGCGTCCGACCAACAACAACGACAAATCAAATTCCAATCAATCGAAAATCTCACGATTTGATTGGTCGCGTACATAAATCCTAAATTGTTATTGTTTGCGTGATGAATATACTACGATAAAACTAGATTAAACTAGATTTATAGTAGTAGTTTCTTTACCCCATAAATCTATTAAATTATTCATAAATCTGTTAAATCTCAGGAAATCTATTGATAAGTATGTATACGTATGAATAAAGCACGTGTTAAGAAGTTAATATAAGAAAGGTAAGAAATCGGTGCGTGTAACGAATTAATTAGTTTGATTATGGACCGAAATTAATAGCAACCTCAGCAACTAATGAAACAGCACTTGGAAGTAAATAGTGGAAACTATTGGTAATAAATGGAACGTAAATACTTATTTCTATTAAAGCGATTGTGCATTGCAAAAATATATTGCTGGTCGGATGTTTAAGCTCTAGCATCGAGTGACCACCAGGTCCCCCCCCTCTACTACCCTTAAGCGGGGCTACTGTGAGGCGCCGCTAGTGACTCGAGCGTGCGAGCAATTATCTTAAATCGATACGTGAACACCCACCAGTCGCTCATTACACGGTTAAACGTACAACGCGTACTTGCGTATTAATACAAGAATACTCTTTTAAAAAAATAGTCTAGAAAAGTTTTAGCTAGCCATTAGCAAAGGAATTGACGTCATGTATCAAATTTTACCAGAACAGTGAGCTAGCATTTGATACGTACTTCCCTAATTACTTAACTTTATAGCTAAAAAGTAAAAGAAAATTAAAATCCCTTTTTTTATCTATTTTTAAAGTTATGCACTAAATATTTTTACAGTCTCGTAAATAGCTTTCAGATGTAGCCTTTTTTCTATGAATCATTCATTACACTAAAAGCTCATAAAAGTTCCGCATCCAGCGGCCGTGTTTCCTCATCGTCCATTCCGCTGTAACAATTTATGAAGTTAGCGCTAGCCCCAGTCCGTCTCTGTCGCAATTCAGCAGTTAACTAAAAACCAACAAACGGACGGAGCGCCCACCGCCCAGTCGAACGTCAAATTGTTCTTCGTCGTCCATATAAAATGTAGAAAATCATTTCGTACAAAAAGATTACCTAAATCTAATCATTTGAAGAAATATCCATCTTTTCCTAAAACGTTGACACTACTAAGACCATCACATATTATAAATGCAACTAAAAAGATTACCAAGTTAACATGCTAAGTTTGGTATAAAATTTTTAATTAATGTCCAGTTTATTTGCTGTTCAAGGTCGTTAGCGTTGGCAGATCGCACGTCTCGGCTCAAAGATTTTAAAACAATTCACCTTCACGCTCAATTAACTTGTGATTGTTCGCACTCTCTGCTATGTAAGTGTTAATTATTTCACTAATTACACGAACTTAAAAATTTCGTTTATCTTTTCCTAAACTTTTATTCGATATAATTGTACCAAATAAGAAAAGTCTATTCATTTTCCTATCCCAACTTGTAACCAATCAATCAGTTTGATTTCTTTTATAGTAAAGGGTGGCAAACGAACAACCGTCCATTTGAATTCGCCATTATAGCGAAGTGACAGTTCCCCATAAAAATCTGCATTTGTAGATGCATTGCCTATCTTTTTTAAAATAATTAAAGATTCAAATGAAATAAGGAAAACTTATCACCCATTTAAATTCAAAAATGTATTCCAGTCTCAAAACAAAACAGGATATTTTTTGTAATTTGCTTCGTAATTATCTCTTACAGCTTGACAAATTAATACCTATACCTAAGTAGGTATAGGTATAAATTTTTGAAGAAATCATTAAACTTTTTGTTTCAAAGAATTTCGGAAATGTGAATAGCGTATACTTCAATCAACACATGATCAAGGTTTCCGCACATTTCAAAGGGATGTGATTCGCATCATTCACACTCGCTGTACAAACGAATGCTATTCATACGAGTGCTCGCAGCGAACTCAAAGACGTCGAATGGAAGTTTGTTCGACGCTCGATTTGATATCGCCTCGAAATTCACCTACAACTTTCTCTAGGTCAAGTTACTTCGATGACGTTCATTGCATCGATTAATTCTTTAACCATATTACTAAAATCTTGCATTATAGAATCATTAAACAAGTTTGTTCTTTAAATAAACATAGCTAGTCATTAATGTTCTGTTTCCAAGAGTTCATTTGTCCTCATTTAAGAGCAATATAGTTAAAGGCAGTTTTAAATTGACTTTCTTACTGAACTGCACTGAAAGTTGGAACTCGATGCGGGAACTTGATACTGGATACCGGATTAAACGCACATTGTGCCAATCCTCGGGGATTTCCGCATTCGCCTCTTTATACACTTACATGACTTTAAACAGTTTTCTGCATTCAGTGTACTTGCGGGGAATAAAAGTTAAATCTCATTTATATTTGTTTCAATGTTTTTTGTTCAAATTTATATTATGTTACATTGAAACATATTTACAAGTTTTAACTTTATTCCGTCGCAAATTGTTAGGTAAATAAAGAAATACTCTGTAGTCAATTTCTTTAAATTTAATGTAATGTAGGTCGTATAATACTTATTTTAGACATTATCAAAAGTTCCTTCAAAAATAATGTTTGACGTGTTATGTTTAAGACCTTTAACTAAAACAATTACTTGTAAAATAATTGAAAATGTTTTGTATTGAACGAGAAACTTTCTACAACTAAATACGTACTTAGCAAAGTTAAATTATACCGCAAGCGAAGGCTCTGCTAAAACACTTAATATTAGTTGGGCGCTAAGTCGCTGTTTACCCTTGTATATACAAATTAAGTTTTAGTCGGAGTTTGTGTGAAATATGTTTCCTATAAAATTTAGGACAAAATTCCTAACATCAACATTATTACAACCCTACAAAATATGTATAATAACTGTGTATTTCATTGTGGTTGTATCAAAATTACTTTTTAATCTTTCTAAAGACAACATTTCCTAATTTTGCTTAGCATTTAACATTTGAATAAAGATACCAAATCAACTATAGTGAAACCAGCAAAAGATAAAGTAGCAAGCGCGTTTCTCACGCACTCTGTCAATATTTCTAACATTTTTACTGGCAAAGTCGTTAAAATTAAATTCCAATAAATAAATACCGGCGATATCTCCAACAAAGGAATGTTTGAATGTTTCAAATATTAAATTCGCGCGCCACCTGACTGAGGCGTGCCTCTAAATATTTGACAGCTCCGTGGAAAATATCCAAAGCTTTTGATGAGATCATTTTTATTTCCAACCGCCATTATTCCATAGATGGCAGTTTTATTTTGTTTGTTCATGCTATTTGTCTTTGACAGTAAAAGATTTCGATGATGTAAATTTTTATATAATTTTCTAAAATACTTATTTGATTGATAATAAAAAAAATCATCTGAATAATGAAGTTTGTTAATATGTGTTGTGTGAGCAGGCAGACTGTGTACAAGTCGGTGGCTTGCGGCTGAACTGTCGCAACTAATGTTCATATCTCTGTTGGCTCTTAGTTGTATTTACTCATTCGCACATAACGACACGACTTGAAACTGAACGACTTGAAATTATACAATCTCTTACCTATACCTTTAATTAAAACAGAGTGTCTTTATGTTATATTTAAAAAAATACACAGAATGTATTTGCGTTGTTGATAACGAAAAACCCTTTTTTTCTGTCTGTCTGTATATCCGTAAGGCCGCGTATGTTCCATTTTATATCTTGCCTTTTTCTTCACTTCTCTTCTTACTCAAACCATTGTGAAGATATTTCTAACTACCAACTGTCCTAACTGTGTAACTTGCTTATTATCATTGACATTTTCATCAAATATTACCTATCCTCGAGGCTCCTGTTTGGCATTACACGCCTACACAAGTAGAACGCTAGTCGCGTAGTATAACAAGCAACAGTGGTTGTTAATTGTAATTAGCAGCGCTACAGTTATCACATCAGCTACAAAGCTGTGCAAATCCACTTAGATTGTATCGCAGAGCGCCCCTCCGTGCGGCTCGATAACATCTGATCTTATAAATTCAGACGTCGCCGCCTCTGATCCCGCACAACATTGATATTCATAACGCCCTCTCTTGCTTCTACAAATATTTTCGCGGCCTTGCCTCATATGTCTTCCTATTTTTTCTACATCCTGTTCCAAAATCGTTAAAATTTTAACAAGTAATTACAATTACGATTCTTCGGTAATCTAAGTACGAAGCATCAAGAGATATGATATTTGATCACCATCACCCCAACACACACGTGCTGATGATCGAAGCCACCAAAATCGGGTCAGACCGAGTCAAAAAAAACTAACTTATAATTTTTGTATAAAGTACGAGTTTGAGTTCAGTAATGACGTAGGAGTTTTAGAAAAGCTTTGTGTCATTAGATGGGACATTTCCATTTATATTGCATCGCGCTCTCCTCGTGAGTGACGTCACTGGAGCCGCAATGTTTTCCAGCCGGACGGGCAGCGTTATTAGCGCGGCTGGCGACCGGCCGCAGAGATGATGCAACTATTAGCTCCCAGTTAATTGAATGTTCATCTCACGCCCGATACGATCTCTCAAAAACTGCTGAGTCGTTGCACGTAAAACTACAACCTAATCATGACACAATTAAGCAAATTAACACCTTTTTAACAATAACGAAACAATACCGTACCCAGAGCCATTATTTGTCATTAAGAAAGATCCTAGGTTTTTCACGTTTAATCTACAGTGCATCAATATTATGAGAACTATTTGTCACGTTTGTGTAAAGACAAACCAGAAATAATTTTACTATAATTTATTCAAATAATTATGCCGATTCTAAAGAAATGTTTAAAAGACAGTTAATTTCGCTACATTAGATACCAAGTGGTACTGGAGCGAAGCAGAGAATTGCAATGACAAAGGATTTTGTTTGTCATCGCATTAAAAAGCCATTTGGTGAGTCGTCAGATAAACTATCAAGGTAGAACTACTCGAGGAACATACTAAACTACAAATAAAAAAAAAACGCATTTATAATAGATTTAATAAGTGGCGTTAGAAAGCGACAGTGCAATGAGGAGTGAAGAATCGCATGCGACAAGAAGAACTTTAGCGATGTGTATGGGTTTGTACACAGATGGATGGATTGCATGCAAGGTGACAAAATCAATAATGAATGTCGCGTTAGAAATAATTTTAAAATAGAGGATTAACTCCATTTTATTACTAAAAGCATTTTTAAAACTGCAGATAAAAATGTAAAGTGCAAATAATACTGAGCTACATCTACATGAGGTCAGTTAAATAAAGCTCCAACAACTAAAAAAGTATAAATTAAATCTAGCTCGAGATAAATATCTTCAGAACAAGTTCAGTATTTTAAACAGTTTCAAGGAGATGTAGTCATCTGTTAACCTCAGGTAAACAAGTACACTAATAAGAACTTGAAAATTAACTTCCTGAGTAAGTTTAGTTAAAGTTTGTCTGCTGTTTAGTAATTGGATTGTAAACACAACCTTACACTATTTATTGGTTTCACGGTTAACTAACGTAAGGAACATAAAATGTTACTAAATGTTACTAAGTAGCCATAGTTTATGTGAAACAAACAAAATGCATCGTAATTCTCTAACTTCATAAAATAATATGAAACAATGCACACTAAACATTTTGAGATAGTGACAAAGTTTTCAACAAGCCAAAGATATGACAACGGGAGGTCCAACTTTGTGAATTAAAATTAAATTTAGTTCCTAATTTAGCGGAAAAACTTTGCGTTCACCGCAGCGTAGCGCGGCGCAGCGCAGCGGCTCGCGAGCCGAGAATGTTCTAACGTTTAATATATGCGGAGTCGGAAACTGACTGATGCTTATGTTATCGTTTGAAAGAGCGAGTTAACTGTAAAGTATCAAGTGTATATTTAATCATTCTTGTTATTAAAGGTAATATCAGTAGATTTAGAATGTCTATTGTTATACTCGTAGAATGAAAAATCAGACGTAGTATTATTTCGTGCAAGTGCACCACAAACAATTTCAATCACTGTGAAAACATCATAAACTCTTTATTCAGGCTAGTCATTATTAAAATGTATTTTGATATTTAAATAATAATAGCGAGTAGTTTTCACATCGCGTATTCCCCTCACAAGCCTCGGGTTTACGGTCTAGAGAGCTGATTTTTACATCTTTTACACAACGGGCATGTACGACAAATGATGAAAGAATCTGTCAGAATGATGAGCACAAAGTCATTGCGTGTAATGCTCGCAGGGGCTCGTAGCTCGTAGCGACCGCGCAGGCATGCTTTGTAATGCAGCTACGCCAGTCCTACGCCACGCTACGCCCCACATTCATATGAAAAAAAATTGATAACTATTGTAAACAAAGTGAAAGGAAACAAAGGTACAATTTATGGCTTTTTAGTTTATTTTTAATATAAAATGATTGTAATGTGACTCCGCTCTTGTAATTTTAGTTTTACTTCTTCAATATTTTACAATGTCCCTAGTTAACTTAAATTATATATAATTATTAAACGTTAATGTTTCCAAAATAGTCAGACTTCTTGGAATTTATTTCTATCAACAATATCATATCTTTTATGTATTTTCCAGGCGACTGGCAAGGACGAGGTCGCGCCTAAATAAATACAAGATCACTGCTGCCTTATTTCATTCCTGTTCATGTTCCCTTTAACAATAAGTACAATTGGATTATTGCGGTCAAAGGTACAAAATAATTCAAAACCAAAGCACATAAATAAGTGTCCTTTTTAAATAAAAACATTGGATAAGAATGATGAGAATATTAAAAATTCATAGAAATGTAATTCATAAAAATGCCGCAACGAAGGAAATTTCATAATCTAGAATAGAGTTCGTAAAACGGTCAAGGACTAGGATTATACTCAGTGGAAGTAGCCACAAAGTAACGTAAGTAGTACAGTGGAGTCAGTAAGGCAGCCGAGACGCGTGTGATTAGGGTCAACTATGGCAAAAGCTTTAGGACCTAGATTTATAAGTGAACCTTCGTAAGTATTTCATACCGCGACATATTTAAATCGTATAGCCTCTCTTAAAATGTTTTTGGCGAGTATGTATCTACATATATCGGTTATGGTCACTACTTGACTGACAAAATAACAGATATATTTCGTGTAACTATTCTTCTTCAGAGTATCATAAAGAGCCTCGTTAGTTTTAAAGTTAATGACCAGTTCTTGATGTATGTTTGTATCAATTTCATTTTAACGTAGCACCTGTTAAACTAAACTGTTCGAAAGCCGAAGTTCTACAAAGAGTACTAGTTAACATAGTATGCGATGAATCCCGCTCGTTATCGGACACGCGGGCGCGTTCGCATAGCTCTGGTGAACAATTATTTGGTTGTTACAAAGAGGATTCCTTTCTGCGTTGGCTGGTTAGTTACGCGGTTCAGTGTTATGCGAGCGGAGTAGAAGCGGACTGAACGATCCCTCCGACGGGTGAAGTTTCACTTTGTTCCGCGATATGTTTTTGTTGGAGTTTGAGATAACATTTCAGGTCAGTTCGACTGCAAACAGATGATTGTTACACTCAATAGAAAGTCAATTTAACAGTTCAATGCAGTTAAACTAAACTGGATCAATTTAGATCTTTGTACCGGTTGTAAAATATATTATTTGATTATTGATAAATGAAGTTTTTTTGTTACGCGCTCAATAGTTAAATATGTTTTTCTGCCTTTTTGTTTAAATCTCGTCATATTAAAATTCAGCCAGAAACATGAATATTTTTAAAAATGATTCAATGGTCAACAACAATTAGTTGGAGGTAACGATGCGAGCGCGCTGGTACGCTCCGTGCGTCCGGTTTAGTTAACTGGTGGAACATTGTCGAACTGACGACTTACTTTATTGGGGCAATGCTTGTATTGCTTTTATTTATATTTTTATTATACAATTACACCTTTCATTAAATTCATAGTACTACATGCAAGATAATGCTTGCCGTAAACTATGAAGAAAGGTCTTCAACCGTTGTCCCTTAGACCCGTATAAAATAATTCAGACGAGCACTGACCCGGAGCAAATGGGCCGACAGAATTACATATTAGTTCAGTAGGGCCGCTGGTGGGCTCGACTCTCTGGAGCTAGGTAACGGTTCTTGAAGACCGTTTTTATAAAACGCCAGCTACCGTGAAATTGAAAGATAGATTTGTAAAAATAAAGTAGATAGAGTTCACGTATTGTGATTGATTGCCTTTTCTCTTATATCTACATAAACCTGATGGAGTCTCCACATGCCTATACGCTGAGTATGTCAAGATTTTAAAATGAAAGAGGACCATGACCTCTTACGAACTGAATGAAAAAAGCTAGATTATTCACCATAGACGTATAAATTTAGGAATACTACTAGATATTATAAAAGTTCACTGAGCTGAAGGCCAACCTCCATTAAATGGAGAGGCACGTTGAGAGAGAGAGAGACTAGATGTAAATTGTTTATCAAAGTTGTTATGTGGAAACTGTACCATACTTTTATGATGCATATTATATTTTTGATTAATTTCAGATTGTCCAAATAACGCAGCTTACCGTTATAATAATTATACGAACATCAACTCTGGAATCTGTAAACAAAACGTACGTGACTAAACATCAAAACATATAGTATGCTTAACCGATCATTATTGTTGAAACATGAAAAGTCGAAGTTTTATTATTCGTGCTAAACCAAAGGAACAACAAAACCGAGGCACAAAGTGAAACTGCATTCCGTCCGGTGCGCTACACGATAGCGGGGCTCCAGTATTTCAGCTGCTAACTAAAACTAACAAACGGTTCATACGTCGAAAGGAGCACAAACTGCGATAGAATAAAAATAAAAGCATTCAATATATGAAGGTCGAGAAAACAGGCAAAGATATGTATGTCTCAAATATTCATTTAAATACTAAATAAATTCTACATAAATTAGAGTAAAATGTACTGCGACTTTTATGTTAAATATCATGACTCATATAATTTCTAGTAAGTCAAAAAAATTCAAGACCCAAGATGGGTACCCGAAACTTAGTATAAGAACCGAAAAGTCTGTTAGGACAGAGTCTTATATGCATGAGTGATATCTTAATTGTTGTTGCTTAAAAAAATAAACTTTAAAACACTTAATTGATCCTTCGTAGGAACTCGCAACAACTAAATAACATTAGAAAGTGATCTAAAGCACTGAAATGAAAGTACCATTGTATTTATATATTAGAGTGGAGCGAGAGGGCACGAGATCAAGCAATATAGAGCTATAGGTGATTGTGTCACGTCATTTAACGCCGAGACGATTGAGCCGCCATCTATAGTATCACTTCCGCGAATGGTGTTTGAAAGTAAGGGGAAAAATTTAATTCTAAAAGTTACCTTTTTGCTTTTCTCTTTTATACGCACTTTTTATATCGGTAATATTTTGTGTTTAATAAATTTCCAATTCCCATAAAATATGCTACCAGCTTTGTATGCCTTTACCTTAAGTGGAAATAGATTAATGTTTATAGTAAGAGGGCCGCGACCGATATCGATTAGCGATGCATCACGCATGTTACCATGTTCTAAGAATCGATTATCTGCACGCATTCTCTTACAATATCGATTGATTCGACTATTCGTTCGTTTCTGAGACCAAAATCCACGCATAAAACATGTTATTTCTGTTATTCTTAATATAAGCTTTATATAACCCAATAACTAATCAATTTATGTTATTTATGCTGTATACAACTTAAAGTAAATAGTACATACACTGTATGTATGTACTGTGATTATTTTTAAATTATCAAACTATTTATGCAAGTACAAAATAGGAGTAGAATCTAAAGTCGCAGGTATGTATATACGACCAAAGTATTTCATTTTACTTTTACCACTATTTATTGGATCTATGTCACAACAAATTCTGAACGGTTTCCCTTTGGCCCACATATTTGATCATAAATTGGTATAAAGGAAGCTCTACAAAGGACGTATTCCGCGAAGAAAAACGCCATCTCAACGAAATGTAAGGTTATCCTAATCGATATAATTTAATATAAGCGGGCGAGATATTTGCCTTCGCATAAGTTACGACCCTCAGTACGAGACTATAAAAATTATAATATTATTTTCTCCCGTATGAATTATCGTGAGACGCTTATTTGGATTATATAATGTAGCTTGAGTTATCTTACTGTAAGCATAGATTACAGTACAATAAAGATAAATTTTACTCACATAAATTTCTAGCTTTAAATCATACGAATTTTCGCAATAAAAGGTTTTATAATACTAAATAGCTTTCATGACTTACTGATGTGCTTAGTTTTAGCAGACATTTTATTAGATAAATGCTTACTACATTATTTATGACTCTTTTGTTTCACTCTTGTTTATAATATGCAATTTACGAAAAAGTAACCCGTAACCACTTTTTAAAAAGACCGTTTTAAAAAATTCAACTTTGCGTTCGCTGTTTGTTTATTTACAGTTGTGTGGGGAGCTTCGTTTTTGAGCAAAAAGCAACACATGCGAATGAAAAATGTCCACACGTTAATTTTGCTAGAGAATCAGTGCCGTATGTAGGGAAAGTGGTTTTTTTCTCCCCACAGCAACCGGTCGCCGCGGGCCTGTCGACCCGCTGCCGCGCTGACCGCTATTTTTCATTTTAAACGGCCAATTTATGTGGATGAAGCTTAATTAGGTGTTTCTTTCACAGCCTTTGTTGGAATGTCGGCAGAAGTCGCGGCGGAGATGTGGGTATTATAAATTTATTTTCGGGCCCGCGGACCCGTTTTACGCTACTACCAAAGATTTGTATGGCCATTCTGAAATTGAATTTTCTTAAAATGTTGATTTAGATTTATATCACAAATTACATCTTTAAACTTCAATTTCTCGTTCGTTAGTAACTCGTAGATCTATTAGTTTTGGTATTGGAAGTTCTTTTAAAAGCGAATCGTCTTAAAGGAACGCTTACAGAAATTGGTTTCGCGATATAATGACCATTAGTGTTGTTATAATGTGTTTCTATATTGTGACCATATTTTTCTGATAAAATTAAAAGACCACTTAGTAAATGTATTAAAATAAAACTAAAAATTTCATTGAATGTAAAGAATGCCAATTAAGTACCTAGTGTAAATATCAAAAGCAATTTTTAGGAGATTTCACTGATATATTATACGACAAAGACGACTGATAACTTCTCAATTGCTGCCACTAGGTTTTGATATATCCAACCGATGGTTTGTACCTAAAGTGTATTGCTGGTAGCTAACCCACTTTTACGGCACTAAGTGTACTACTGTCCCCATTCTCGTCGTACAAGCAGCAAAGTGTGCGAGCAGCGCGCTGGCGCCGGTGAGCTCCCGGGGGAAATCGACAACGTGAACCCTGTAACTGGGAGTTATAAATATAAAGGCCAGATGTAGATACGTGTAGCTCGATTTGTTTCAGTTAGCTTCGTGTGAGGCAAATGCAATATCATCTATTCTCAGATCTAAATCGTTTTGTTTCCATTTAAATATCGTTCCGCTTTTACTTTATTTAGAGACTTTGCGTTTGTTTAGTTATCTTTATTTGTTATTGGAAGAAAAATATTAGATTTTACTCTTTTATATAATATATCTATTTAGTTATATTTGTTATGGTCCATTTAAGTCTAGCGCAGCGAACAATTTGAATAACTAAAAGTTAAAAATTACCAATACTTGATAGTCAACGTATTTAAATAAAATGATACTGTTTTTTATATCAGAAGGAGGCAAAAGAGCGAGCGGCCACCTGAAATCGCTGAAAAAGCGAGGTGACCGTTGCCCATAGACACGCAATTGCATGTTGTTTTACTCTGTTACATCACAATAAAAGCTATTTCTTGTCAAAACTAAGTTATCGCATCATAATTAAGTATCTCAATATAACAGTATACTTAAGTAATCGTGCGAAAAATTCTCACAGAGTTTTATCGCATTATGAGCGATGCGGGGTGCAGGATGCGGGGGGCGGGGGAATGGGGGCGGTGTGCGGGGAAACTTTCAATTAACGATGTAGTGACCATCTCGTGGGGCGCTCATTTGGAAGCGGATGTAATAACTTGGGCCAGCCGAGCGGAAGCCGGTCGCGAGCAATGCGTGCCGCCAGCGCCCCCATACGTCACCGGCATATTTACTGCAAGCATCGAAGTTTCAAAATAAAAACTTTAAATTTTGTCAATGCCTTATATCCATTATTATCCCTACAGGAAAATAACTAGATGCATCTGGATTATAAACAAGATTTTTAGCAAGTTATCGGTAAAATTGTTTGCGTTAGAGATTACAAAAGGGTTGTTAGAAGTAACAGAAGTTCCAACTAAAATATCACCACGTTTCAATTGAAACGTTTCGATATCTACACGAGCGATGAATGGCCGCGCTACAAACGTAAAAATAACAAACGATTGCTGGACCAAAAAAACAACAGACAAAACCAGTTTTGGAATAAAAACAAAGAAATGAAAAATATATGTGAAAAATGTTAAGTTACAAAGAGAATTAGTTAAATTAAAATTAATTATTCATTTTAATATTCCTCGACCGTTTCCAATATTCAAATAATGTGGCTTAAGCAGCTCAGTAGAGACACAATTTACTTCCACCACACAGAAGACAGGCGTGAAGTCTGATCAGTGCCCTTCCACCCTTTTCTTATGATAAAAGCTTGGAAGGGAAAGTGGATTTCGTGTAGGAAGGAGAAATTCTCTTTTTGTGTGTCCCTTACTTTTTCGACTAAATGTATGCAATGATTCCGCAATTGCGGGTGTCTGTAGAAAGCGATCGTTTTGTTAATTCGGCCAATTCATGTGGCCGCTTGCTCACTAGCCACCTTATGATATTAACAATAATCTTACACAAAATCTACACTTTGTAATACACGTGTACAATTTGTCCAAGTACGTGTATAAAACAAAGATGAGCGCTAACAAACAATAACTGCAACAGTTGATGTGATGTTGCAAACTTAGCATGTTAGTGGTGGGAGAGTGATTGCACAAAGGCTTCCGGGCAACTTAATGCACAGAGCGACCGCTCCTGCGCCCTCCTGCGGCCGCTGACCACAACACCCTGCATGTTATTAAGTTTCTTCACTATTAGTTACTCTGTACACACACTAATGGTTGGCATACTAGACTACGAGGTTAAGAATACATTTTTTGTTTAATTAATTTATAAGTTCCTCAATTCACACTATGAAGATGATTATAATAAGTAATGAACCATTCGAATTCCACAACACTAGTGCAGTGAATGCGCAGCTAGCTTTGAAAGCCAAATATCATCATTTTCATTAAGCTGTCTTTATCCAATTCTACGTGAGATCATCGCATCGGGTATTAGTCCTCCTGATTGACTTTTTTTTTCAGAGAGGAATGATTTATGCATACTCCGCCCCGGGGGGTTCGCGGTAGTTATGTGGGATTCTCCTCCATATCGGAGGCATACCCACTAAACCTCTCTGTTCAACGCATCGGGATCATATTTTATTAATTATTTAAAATAAAAATATTACTTTTGAATAGCAAGTATGTTGTCATAAGTTTAGCACATAATTGGTGATCAGACACAGAGTAGCGCGGCGTGGGGCTTCCGTGTCGCGTTACGTCGCCGGCTCCCGCTCCCGCTCCCGCACAGGATCGATCCTCGCGATCGTGTTACTCATAATTATATTACATGCCCACAACGTCTATAATCTTTACACACATCACTACCTGTCAACGAAAACAATGTCTTAATAAAGAACGGCATTTATTATATTGTAACTACATTTAAAGGTGTAAGAGTACATTATTATATGTTAAGAAAAAATTCAGAGATTTTAGACTTTATACAGAATTCCAAAGTTTTCTATTACTTTTATTGTTCAAAATTTTTAGACACCATACCTTAATGTATGCCCAAAAGAATACATGTCCATAACTTGATGAATTCCGAGAGCCTGTTATCCAAAATTCGAACTTTTATAACTCCGGCATGCAATCGACGTCATTGTGTGTATGTTACGGTACGCGTGGAGTAATAAACTTGGTATATAAAAACTTGACGAAGTCAATAATACAGCATTTGTATTCATACACAAATTTGTAGCGGCGTGCGTGAGCGGCCTAGCTCGGTACAATCGATCCTACGGTTGAGAAGACGCGGGCACATTTGTATACACGTACCACATTAAAGTAATGCAACCTTCCATTAAACTTAGTGTAAAATAAACCGGATTAGCTAGATAAAGAAATGAAATTTTATCCGCAAAATATTGAAGTCTTCGGTTTGTTGCTATCAGGCATACAAAAGTAAGGTATACTTAAAGTATACAGCGAGATTTTCTCTGTTCTTTTTTATTCTTATAAGTCTATTCTTATGTCACAATCGCTATCAGTGACTCATTATTTGACACGTAATTGTCTAAAGTATGTTACGTGGTCTTATATATTCCCCTGGGAAAATGCCACGGAAAAACGTATTATTTGCAAGCAACGTAATAGATACTAAAGGATTTACATTGTTGTAATTTCACGAGTGACATGTTGGAGATATGTAACATGGGAAGGGAAAGATCGATGTTGTATCGAGAGATTTATGTCTCGTCATATTTGTTACATGAAATGTTTAAATATAGAATCCTTGAGTGGGTCTAGCACGAACATTTATGACAATCGCCATCACACCGTCATCGCCAACGCATTAAAATTTATGTGGTGCTCCTATCAGACGTAGAGGACATAAGAAACCTCACACTAATAGACGATGATAATACGATGCTGCTCGTCTCAAACATTCGTGATAAACTGAATATAAATTCCTTTGAATCTTTCCGGTTTTTACAATTTATTAATCTTCACTTGATGTATATGTGCGAGCGTCGGTGGCTCAGTGGTCAAGCACTTGACTTGCAATCTGCAGGTCATGGGTTCGAATCCCGCCATGTACCAATGTGGTTTTCGGTTTCCGATTTACATATGTACATATATCCGACGTTCTTACGGTGAAGGAAAACATCGTGATGCAACCTGCACATATCTGAGAAGAAATTCAAAGATATGTGTGAAGTCAGCCAACCCGCACTGGGCCAGCGTGGTTGACTATGGCCTAATCACCCTTCACACTTCAGGGTAGGTTCCGAGCTCCTCGGTGGGGATGAATAGTGAGTTGATGATGATGATGTATGTTACTTTCGAAACTCTTTTAAAAATACGATTTTTCTCACATGTTATTTTGAAATTATCAAAATTTTTACTTTACATGTGGTAAATAAGATCAGGAAAGAAAAAATCGTATAGCAACAACTTCTTCAATATAACGTACATGTATATGACGTCACCACTAATTTAAGACAACATTAAATGTATCGGAAGTTAGCCTACAATATATCCTAATCCATTACATTCAAAGGTAACGAGATGCCCATACAAAGGGGCATCCGTGACCCGAAAGTAATTACCTTGGCAGCGCAAATTAATCCCAACACGATAGCTTAATGTCCGCGGATAGATTACACGCGTCCTGCAGTACCGCCACTGATACATGATACACTGCTTTATTGCCCTACTGAACACAAATGGGTCACTTAAACTATATATTTAACATATAAACTTGAAGAAGGTCTATCTGTAATTTAATATTAAACACTAGCTGTCACCCACAACTCCGTCCGCGCGGAATGATAATAAACTTAATAAGTAGCTGGCTAATGTGTTCTTCCAGACTATATTCTACATCTGTGCTAAATTTTATCAAGATCCTTGGATGCGTTCTGGAGATACCTTGTAACAAACATCCATCCATCCACCTATACTTTCAATATTAGTAAGAGAGAAATGTGTGTCTTAGATATTACGAATTTAGACCGAAAAGACAACCAAGTATCAAAAACTTATGGGTAGTAAAAGTGAACTTGTATACCTCTTCCCAACATCCCTCACTATACCTTTTCTGTTTACTGCTTTCCCCTTTTCTAATTAAACGCCGTAACATACCTGAGCATCCATCGATGTTTCGGCAATTCATTGCGGCCGTCACTTAACGTCCGGCTTACTTGATCGATTGTCTTCTCAAATAAAAACGTTAATTAGCGTGACTCCGAGAAATGCCGACTTAATTACATATAGTTGGTTATTTACATGAGATACAATATGTACTAGTATTTTAAATAAGAAATAACGCAAAAGAATCTCTGTATATTAATATTATTAAAAAAAGTAAATGCCTTTGTTAACAACATGCGGTAAACGTGCATGTTATTCAAAAAAAAATATTTTCCAATTTGGTTCAGAAAACTTTCGTAATTAAAAAAGAAACATATTCTAAATAATTTATTTCACCAACTGATACCTGTATTCAACATATGCATGACTTCTTTCTGGAATCGAACTGAACATACTGAACTAAATGCCTTGTGATAATAATATTACAGCATAGAGTTCAAAGTGTAATGCAGTGACTAGACTGCCTTACTTTCAACGAAGGTTTATAATTACATAGGAACCTTGAAATTGTTATTTATCTATACAAATACAACACAAATATTTTTTAAACAAAACACAACAAAGTTATCACAATTTATATAAACGTAACTTGTATGTAACTCACCGCAAATAAGTTAATGATACTTCACTATCAAGTTCTTACTCGTTTTCGTCCCTTTTAATCACAAACAATTGACTTTTTGTTTACTTTTAAAAACTTTTATAATCCTCCATAAAACATCATTAAATTCACACAACACACGAACACAAACAATTCTGTCATAGAACTGTGCAGTTACAGGACAGCACTGAACGAATGCACTCGGCCGCGCAAACGGCGCGCAACTTGCGAAAACTTGTGTTACACCCACGCTATGCAAATTTAGTTTACGAAAGACGCTCGACTGGCGAAACTCGTACACGCATCCACGCATCCAGCCGCCGCGGCGTCGCGACGTCAACTGAATATCCTGAGGCAGCGTCGGATACAGCCCTTACAATTTTCCGCGCCAGATAGGGATGACGATAGGGGTGAATTGGGAAAGGCGGTAGTGCGATAGAGAGGGGAGCAGGAAGTTGTAGTTACGTCTCGCACGTGGCGCGATGCGGTCAATTGCAGTGCCGTCTACGGTCATTGCCATACGGTGATCAAATATGCGTAATGTTTGCCCACTCGGGAACAAATGTTGTAAAGATAACAAGCCTGTCCAAACTACCCCTAATGCTTTTAGGGAAGTAAGCAAAGATGTCATAATTTTTTTATTAAAAAGATATTTGTTAGGAAAAACCTTTATTAAAACTTTAACCACAAGAACATATCATCACCTGGTTAAACTGAATTCAATTGTGAAATTATAACTCTACTTTGATTCATATCTCATTCCATAATGTCTGCAGACTCTTTATTATAAAAATGCAGCAAATGAACTGCATAGCGATGTTCTTACGTATCATTAAAAGATAAAATTAGAGCAATAAGTTTATTTAATGTAACATCACTATTTAATAAACTATAGAGTGTTTTATATTTCGACACTATACAATTGAGTTTAATAAACTGAATTTATTGTATCTGTCAACACGCTCGTAGTGCGGACTATTGATGTAGTTAGATAAAATAAATCACAAAAAATAGTAGTTGAATAGAGTAGACTGTCAACATGAAGTTGTGAAAAACCTAACAATAAAGTTGTAAAGTTGAAATACAAAAAATTATAAAATTTACTAAAATCTATATCATGTTAGACATCAAAGAACAAAAAGAAAATCTGTACCTTTAAAGTTGATAAATTATTATGTGTATTTTTTTATTGGAACTTAAAAGGTCATGACATATTTTTGACGAAAATCATTCGCAATATAAAAAACTAAAATTGAGAAAAAAGCTCGCCAATAGATATTTAATTGTAAATGTTTGCATTGCCTCACTAAGCAAAATTAAAAGTAAATTTAGCGAAAAGAAAGTATATTGAAACACGATCCTTCCACTAATTACAAAAACGGGCACAAGAAAAATATCAAAAGAACACTTTATTGCCCTACTTCTTTACTATCTCTTAGGCCATTAAATATATGCCATTATTAAAAAAGATACAATTTTCTTTGTTTACTGTAAGAATTATTATCTGTGCCAATATATGATTGCTTACTTTCTTAAAATATAAAACACAACAAAATCCTATTAAGGAATAGCACTTTATATAAATACTGTACTAAAATATATACATACATATACTAAAACATAAGCTATGAGTCCTTCAGCAGTCAATTTTCTCTAAAAGAAATGCGCTACGAAGCGGCGTAGCAGCGTAGCCGTAAGCTACGAGAAGAGTCCGCTTTATAAGATTACTATTTCTTTGTTGAAGGACACATCGTTTAAAATTCTTATGCAGAAAATGTTATTTTTAATGTTGATACTTTACCAGTTACAAATCAAATTGTTCCTTTTATATCATGATCAGCTCACTCTATGTCCCCACCAAGGGGCTCGGAGCCTACCCTAAGTTAAGGGTGATTAGGCCATAGTCAACCCCTGACCAATTGCGGGTTGGTTGACTTCACACATATCTTTGAATTTCGTGCAGGTTGCATTACGATGTCTTCCTTCACCGTAAGAACGTCGGATAAATGTACATATGTAAATCGGAAATCGAAAAATACATATATATGTATTTAACAGTAGATAATAATATTTTGATAAATTTAAATAATATTAAATATTTAAATATTTTTGCAATATATCCCGATTTTAATCTTTCTCCGAAACAAATTAAATCTCATAAGGAAATCGTAGAATTAATTTTTAAAACGTTGCTTAATTCGCGTAAATTTTGTTTTAGCGAAAACATTTCGCTTGTCTCGGACAACAGAACAGGCGCGCGATATGAATACGTAATTCTTTCATTTTGTTTTTCGTATATTTTTATTATGTAATTAACAATCTACAAGAACACCGAGCGTTACCAGTCAGAAAACCATCATCCAAAATCAAAATAATTATAAAATTGTGCCGCGTACTATTCAAAATAGTAACAATTAGAATTACTACCATTTTTTTATTTTCAAATTATATAAAAACTTTTATCTCATGCATACCTTCTCACCGGCAAAGGAAGCCAATCAATTTTATTTCAGGCGCTACATAGTTGAGTGCTAATTTAATAAGACTATAAAAGAATTTTCCTGGCCGCTAAACAACCTTGTAAAACATTTATGATCCAATTTTTTCTCGGCAAGTGTAACAAACTTTTTAGATTATAAAACACGAAGTTAAGTGGTGCTCAACACTTTACCTGCAATAACTTAACTAGAATACATCTGAAAGTAACTAATTACGCTAGCTTATTACTCGTGAAATCAAAGTTATTAGAATAAGTAATTCGAATCCAAAAACTTATTCATTTATATGTTTCAAGAAATCAAATCATCAGATCGCGCTTGACCATGCGGAGGATACAGAATTTCTACGCTTTCGTACATCTCTATGAACCTTAACACAATCCACTTTTACTTTCATCGGTTTTCTCTCTCGTCTCTTCCTTTCTTGTTTATGTTATCATCATTTTGCCATCTCTCTATCATTGCCATGTAGGGTCGTAGCACCAGACTTTGGTCATCATCATCTTAGTCGTCATTCCCTTCTTAATCCTGTCACCTTTCACGCAATCCATCCATATCTTCTTATGCTATCATCTCTAAGCATAAAATGTCCATACCAATTTAATTTGCTTCTGAATTTGTCCATCACTGGAGTTATTTCCCAACCTCTTAAAATATACTCATTTTTAACTTTAATCCTTCTTTAACTTTAATAAAAAAATATTTACCAAAATAATCCATTTACTTGAAATTCCATCCGCAGCAGCGCATATAATTTCAACTTTCTCAACAAGTTTTCTTAACGGAAAATAATTCAATCGGTTACTTAGACATTTTGACAGCGTCCGTCCAAACTTACCCAACGGAATGTTATCAAGTTTACCCGCGTTTTCTACATCACCCGCTCCCGAAGCAAATATTTACGCTTGTCAGATTTAATGTACAATAAACTAAATAAGTATAAAGAAGCCTAACTGATAACATATATACTTATTTTTTGTGTAACTAAAAATAAACATACGATAATTTTGTTTCTTCTTTGCTTAAATTACGCTTTTAACTTAAGAGTACAGCTCAAAATATTACCTCGAATGTACAAAACAGTAATGTAAAAGAGAAAGAAATTATGTATTCCCGTTAAGTTACCGTTGTCCATGACATAAGACATGCAAACAAGTCGTGCAGACACTGCACAGAAACTTAGAAAAAACCCATGAAATCGCATCGCAGTTCGCTGTATTAAAATTAAAAAAATATATATATAGTTCAAACTACAAATTACTATTAGGAACAATTTCACTAATTTATATCGTTTATAAAATAATGTACGCATTATATTTGCAGACCAATCAATAGCTACCAGCTTTTTTGTTTAATGCTGTTAAATCCCTTTGGGATTAACAGTGTAAATGTAATTTATCGTGATGGTGTTGAGGAGAAATTAATTTAAAACCATTTAATTAATCGAATAAATATTTATGATAGTATAGTATATTTTTAAGAGATTCTAACGATCGTTTGTATAAACATCCGTCATAAACTTATCATCTATACTAATTCTATAAATAGAAAACATTAGAATTTTTGTATTTTATGATTAAACTCAAAAACTACTTGACCGATTTCAAAAATTATTTTTCCCTTAGAAAGCTGAATATCACTGAGTAAAAAAGTCGATATTAACTACATTTATTTTAATTCCGCGCGGACGAAGTCACGGGTTAAAGCTAGTATTTTATATTCAGCATCATTGATGCAGTTCTATTGGAAAATATATTAATTAAAATGATCCTTTTAATTGAATGAAACATGGATTCATTAATATATACGTAATGAATACTAAGAACGCTAATTAATGACTAACATTGATTAGTACAGTCCACTTTTAAAATTAATAAATAATAATTTGAAATATACTTATCTCTCAACTACTGCAACTTTAATGAACAGGATCTCGTATTTATGCCCATTATAATAAATTCTATCATATAAGAAACTTTGTTACTAGCCTGGTCTGGAAAAATTCTTAGTGTCCAGAAAGGTTGTTCGCGTATTGTTTCTAAAGTAGGCCAATAAGCGCAGTCGCGTCTTTAATTCCACCAGTTTGTGATCATTGGTGGCTTGAATACGCTTTGTATCAGCTGGTCGTGCTCCACTTTATAACACTAATGAGCTTACACAAATTAGTTGCCAGCTTTTATAAAAAATGTGAGAGAGTGAATGATTCAAACGTTATTACTTCGTACAAATTTATTTTATTATTATTATTTACCTATAAACTATAACATATTGAAAAGCCTGAACATAATCATTTTATATCCGACAAAAGAAAGTTTTGCAAAACATCGATATAAAAGATGACACGGTTTCTAAATAACATAGTGCGCATGTTGCTACAGCTGTGGGCTTGTACATTGGGGTCTGCGCTTTGATCGGCGAGGCGAGCGCACGACCACTCCACTGACCCTATTAGACCCCACCATTATCCCTGGATATGCCTCGAGAGCATCTTCGGGCGGTATCCCGCTTTACACGCGACATTGACGCGCCTAATAAGATAACGTTTACCTGTACTTTAAATATCAAACACTTTCACACATATTTAAAGGATTTGACCCAAAAGTGTGTTAGACTAATAAGAAAAAAAATATTAAACATTGATCCAAATCACATCTTTAGAGTGATATTGACATATATTTTATTTATGTCTTCAAGTAAATTTTAGTATTATTTTTTGTATCCTAAATTAATTATCAATAAGTCAAATGCATGTACCCCAGAGTTTGATTTTTAGTTTGTTTAACTTCTTTGTCTAAGAATAAACTTTTGATTATAAATTAATGTATGAAACAAAAATACTAATTACAACATTTCACCAACGAAACCTTTCACGGATCAGTTTCAGTATTGATTGCACGTTGAACTTGGCGTGCGAAATTTACTGAAGCACTTCCTACCACCGCCGCGTACCCTTAAACCTAAACAACCCCTGCACCTACCCTCCCCTGGCCACGTCTCTCCCCTAACCCTCCAGAGCCCCGCCGCGGTCAGCGCCAAATGAAGGTATCGCGTGATCAGACGTCATTCTTCAAGCGCACTCGTAGTTACATACAGGCGGTATGCAAACACACATGAGCAAAGACTATAATTATTTGTACGCTAACAAGAAATATCAACAATCTCGTAATTCATAATATCAATAGAGACCACGTAATTTATAACAGACAGCTAATAATTTTTTACAATTGCAATCATATTTACGCTATACTCAAGCTGTTAAAAGTTAAAATTGAAATAGTCGTAAAACCATATAGTCAAATGTTTAAAAACTTTCCTATAAAAATCGCAACTCCAAAACGAAAGTACCTGGACGTAACCAAATTGCTATATATGTGTTGGTGCTGACGTGCGATTGTTAAAAACGAATTATTTTGTAACAGCCTGTAGTTAGATTCGTCATGAGACCGCGCTGTATGCACGCCTCCTAACTTAGGCAAAGCAACATATTTACAAAAGTTAGGTTTCAACGACATTTCACACATTTCTAAAATGTTCAGAAAACTTAGTTATAACATTTTAGAAACTGATATTACGTTTTCGAATATGTAGCGAAATAAATAAATAAAAATAACATTAGCAATTAAAAAATCCACGAAAGTAATTTATTTACGAACAAAACAAGTAGAAAATCCGATATTAGGTCAAAAAGTAAGATACTTTGTTAAAGGAATACACCTATCAAAGATTTATTAAAATTTAAAATCAATACTTTTTTAATAATTATTTTTTATAAAACTAATATCGATAACTCATGGTGTAGATAATGTAACCTGTCGTTACAATTTTAATAGTTTCATAGAGTTTGGAATAAGAAACAAAATGAATATGCACGCCACACAGCACTTAATCTATATTTAATTACACGAGAAACTCGACCTCTGATATTTTTGTGGATTAGCCGCGTTGTAATCAAAACACATAGCAAAACCCATCAAATTAAGTAATTATTTCTTATTTTTTGTAACCAATTTTTTTACGTTTATGAACCTTAAATTTGTCAGTCTGTAAATTTATTTATTTATTATTATTATTTATTATTTTATTTTAGTTTTAAATTGAATGATATTATATATTTTTAGCACTATTTAACCAGGGATAAAAGTTTTAAATCAAACGCTATTGGTTGTTGGCAAGCCTCCAAACCTTTCCTGATCAGATTGCAGTCCTCAGGATAAGGCGGACGATGTGATCGTAAAATAGGTCGAATCGAGTGCAGTTTTACCTTACATAGGTGTGATGCATGCTTCTACGATTAAACTTTTATCACATTGAGAAATATCAATTTAATTAAAATTTATTCCTCACAAGTCAATGTATTGCAGCAATTGTTCAGTTCTTACTTAAAAAATATTTCAGCCCGTTGTTACAAGGTTACGTAATTACATTTTAATTATCAAATGTGATCCATTAAATTGGACATAAAATAATACGTTTACCACTAAAACATTTAAATATAAATCTTAGTTTGCAAAAATTTACTATAAGTGTTATTACTGCGTTTGATTGCAAATTAAATTATAATATATCTACTAACAATCGTTGCTATTCGATTTATCTAATTCCATCGAATATCGATAAATACATTAGCTTCATGTAAAAGTTAGTTGTTCGCATGCACAACGAGTATTCAGAAATCAAAGTGCGATTCCAGCACGACACTAAATCGATTACTGCGGCCGATTATCCGTTGTTTGTTGTTGTTGTAATGGTGTATGAATTCGATGCAAACGATCGTGAACGGAATTTTTGATCCGGACAATGGAAACGAGCGCTGTGGGAATTAACATTGGTGTTGTAAATCTCGTGTCGTGTGGCACCACTGCAGTCGCCGACTCGGTAACCTAACAATATTTCTATACTACATTATTCTATTACATTTACGCTTAACTAAAATAATAAATTACACTAGATGAGAATTAAAAGATTTTCTGGTCAATTTGCTATTCATTTCTTTGCAGGAGTCACTCTCAAATGTAACTATTCACTAATAATAATGACGCGCCTGCATTCTCAGTATTCATTCGAGATTGATGAAGGGGTGTGGGGATCAGTAGCGTGTCATTGTATGACATAGAGGTACTTGTATGATAATGTGAGCGACACACCCGCTGTGTGAGGGTGGCACGTAATTGCTGAAGTAATATTTTTGTTGCCAATTACGATGTGACTATAAAACATTAAAACGTAGTTTACAACAGTTTAATTCGCCTATTAATAATTTTCACGTTATTCGTTTTAAGTTCAACACATTCATACCTTATTTATTTAATTTTAAACTGATCTTTTTTATTACAAAAACGATATTTGGACAAAACAAATAATGAAATCAAGTAGTCAAATTATAAAGTATAATATTTGTAATAAACAAATCAAAACACTATCCCGGAGCTCCCCCCTGTCCGCAGACAAGTCACGTCAGCTGTCACTCGTCAGTCGGCATTCGTCACGCAGCGCGCACGGACGTCAAGTATATTGCGATGGGGCTCCAAACGCGTTTCATTTAGCACGGCGCAGTATTGAAATGACGCGGGACAACACGTGGGAGCGATATTGAAATCTGAAACTGGTGTTTGTAGTTTCACTTCGAGGGGATATGAGGTGGTCCTACATACGGATATTCCAAATTTAACTAAAAGAGGGGAGACTATCTGATTGATATATTTATGTGCACAAATACACGATTGTATATTACAACTATAAGGTTTTAGTAATAATAAAGTAATCCAGGTATCCAAATTCAAGCAGATTATATTTAGTTATACAAGAGTCAACAAACAACAAAGCTACTGAGACGACAATACGATTAATTACAAAACATGTTGAGTATTTATCAATTGCCTATCAGAATGCCACGCCCGGTCGTTCAATAGTTAAATAAATTACAATAGCATTTAATAGAGCACAATGGCCGCTTGTTGTCTAGTCTAGCACATAAAATCCAATTGTCGAAGTAAAATTAACCACAAATAGGTTTACAATCAGAGGACTTAATTGTCAGTATTCAATTTGCGGGGCGGGTTGTTTGTTTGCGGGCGGAAAGTTCTATGGTAAATATACCTTACGGTTTCAGGCTACACTGAATTTACAAGGCAGGAAGACTACAATAACTAGAATTCAATAAATTATCTTATGAGACGCTTAGGAAGGCATGAAGACACAAAGCATGAACATAACAATAGAAACACAATAAAAAACTGCTTGTTTAACCCAAATTTAGGAATGCTGCCAATATGTATGATTCATGTATATAAAAAGAAGGCAAAATACAACAAAATTAGAAGTGTTACATCTTCATCATCAATAAAATCTTGTGATTTACAAAAGCCCGCCAGTGGCCGGCTGTGACTCCTAACATTTAACGACCACCGGACTAATTAACTTTTAGCCAAATTTTATGGAGTTTTAGAGGTTTACAACATCTTCCGCTCGTAAACCCACAGTACGTCATTGCAATCTCTTTTGTAGATGCTTATAATTTGCTTTACGAATGAGTAAAATACAATTGATTTTTTGCCTTTGTTGGCAGAAGTACATTAAAGTTTTGTGACAAGTAATAAATGTATCGAAATCGGAACTAATTGAAGAAAAGTATAATCATCGCACACTATTAAATGATTATAAAGTAAGATATGAATTCTTCAATATCAATAGCATTAAATAAAAGGCAACTGTGAGTAAATAGCAAACAATGCTCGGGTGAATCGAATGAGACAATCCGGTACGTTACACTGTGTGACGAAGTTAGAGACAGTGTTAGGAGAATTCAATAAATAATGTTCGAGCTGTGACGTTTGGTACAAGTCACAAAACAACCACTATCATAAAATTTATCATAAACTGGACTAATTAGAGTTGAAATAGATGCAAAATATCTACGTGAATAATTTTAAGAAGCTATTTGTTTTGTTTAGTAAAATAAAAACATATCGCGTCTTTGCTACAACGGAAACTTATGTGTATTGTAGTATTCGTTGCGTTATATTTGACTCGTTCACCGACATGTATTGCCGGTCCAAAGGTCTGATATCGACTGACGCCCCCTCTTTCCGGCATGTACTTATGGCGTGTACGCTGGAGACAAAGAACACTACGTTTATGCATACACTACATGTATAATAGTCTAATAAGTAATGGTAAGTAAAGAATAGACTGAATTTCGCAATACTCGTTAATTCAAATCTACCACTCGCCTTTTCTGGTGAACCATCTCCTAGTAGAAAGTTCAGTTTAGCCATAGTCGTAAAAATTGTTAGTAAAATTATTCAGCATAACATTGTATTGTTCACATTTTCGCTGTCACTTATGAATTAAACCAAAGCGTATTATAATATAAAATTTCGCAGAGTTCTTTGTGCGCACACCCAATATCCGTTCCGAGGACCAAGTTCTCAGTCCGGCGCCGTGCAACTGACATCGTGTTCAGTTTTAGGCGGGCAGCGCCACCTACAGCTAAACCCATTGCATTAAAATATACCCGTACCCTTTAATTTCCTGTTCCGCTGCAGAAATTTCAAAAGCTGAACACACTTTAATTTTCAAACCATGTCTTATACAAAAAATGGAAAATAAAACTTTATTAAGATACGATATTTTTAACATCAATTTCATTGGATATTTTTAATACGTAGCATAACTAGCTTGCAACCTTTTTTTGGGAAAAGCTTCTGAGATGAAGAAGAGCAGGCTGGAGTTAAAACAGCTTGATTATAACTAGGCAACCCTGGCATATAAGCTAAGCTCTATGAGGCATTCTCATGATAGAGACGTACATAGTTAGAACTATATGAAACAACAGCAGTTTCCCTTCATGTGTATCAATAGTGCTGTTAATTTTATTTGTCTTTTACAATATCAATGAAAGTTCCACTAAACTAAGGTTTGATAAAGTAAATCGGTCTAAACTTACAAGCAGTAAGCGGGTCGTAATCAGACGCCTTTGATCTCGCCGCGGCGCCGCGTCAAAGACTGCGCTCCACCAATTACCGGTCTGATCTCAAAGCGCACTTCTACCATACTTACTGAACTGTGAAATCGCTGATAATAGGTAAGTATAATAAAACTAAAGAAAGAAGAACATTGAAAATAAATGAGACAGCAAAATGTGGTCAACATAATTGGCTTTCAACAGGACAGATAGAGAACAAATTTTTAAGATTGTCCTTACTATCTCGTCTTTATTACCAAATCTTATAGTAACTTAATTAAACTACTTACAACGCTTGGATAATTTTGTCGAGTCGAGTCGAGTTTGTATTGTTCAGCAAGTAAAAACATTTTATTATAGTCACATGCAATCCTTATTTGCTATTTGTAGAGTTTTATTTGCATACATCATAAGAGACAATGGTCATATAAAGGCGAGCCATCATCGTAAAGCGAGCGCTGCAACAGAGCCGTACTGCTATTGACGTCATCGCCACAAGGACATAAATCCGACGTCATTGTACCCCCTCCTCTGACCGTCCGTCAACACCCGTCAGTACGGACGATGAATAAATCCATTAAAGTCATCACCAGTACGTGTAATAAATTTTAAAATTCGTATAACAACTTCGTGCTAAATATTCTTGAGTAGCAAAGATTAATTGTCTTTTGTTTGTTTGTGATTCTAGTAAATATAAAGTCTAACTTGATTCTGATAGACTAGATTACTGGAAAACAATTATGTAACTACTATACTCTTGATGCACCATACAAAAAGTGTAAATCAATAATGTAAAATTGTATTAAAGATTAACACGACCCTCAAACGATCGGGTTACAGAGACAGACAGACAGATGGACAGACGTCGTGTCAAAATTATGAGCGTGATACCGCGGGGCGCGCCTAGTGTCGGCCGGTCCCGGGGGCTAGGACACGTTTCACCGTCGATCATAATATTCATAGAGTGCATCATAATTTGTGGCCACGAAAACAGCGTAGTTTTTGTCACACATATAACAAATATTATGTTATACTTTTCTGGAGAGATCAAAATACTCGTTTAAAACATATCGTTATCTCAGTTTTGTCAACGATAATGTCACGTCGATATGTTTTATAAAGGTATTTTTGTTTCAGAAACAAACATATACTCGTATTTGTAGACTTAGTAGTAATAAATTTTATTACTCATCATTAAAACTATCTTACCAAAAGCTTAATCATTGAAACCATCACATTTATAAATGTATTCAATTCAAATGTAAAATAATAAACAGCAAAATAATGTTACAGATAAGATGAGAATGAAATAACCGTGTCATAAAGCGTATTGTTGTTATGTTGTTGCTCGTAAAATTATATGAAATATACCATTTAATTGAGCATATTTCTATTCAAAGTTTGTTTATAAATATTGATTGCGAACAATACAGTAATGTAGATACGAGTATTTTGTTCAAGCTATAAACTACTTTGAAACTAAATTACTTTCGCCAATTGTCTAAATGTTTAAAAGTATTCCCCATGATATGCGACAATGGGACAAATGGGGAGCGTCGGTGGCTCAGTGGTCAAGCACTTGACTTGCAATCTGCAGATCCTGGGTTCGAATCCCGCCATGTACCAATGTGTTTTTCGATTTTCGATTTACATATGTACATTTATCCGACGCTCTTACGGTGAAGGAAAACATCGTGATGCAACCTGCACATATCTGAGAAGTAATTCAAAGATACGTGTGAAGTCAACCAACCCGCACTTGGCCAGCGTGGTTGACTATGGCCTAATCACCCTTAACTTAGGGTAGGCTCCGAGCCCTTCGGTGGGGACCTATAGTGAGCTGATGATGATGATGATGTGACAATACAGGATGTCACCTTGCATATACTCTTCCAAATATTTCAGAAAAAACACGGCCATTCTACTTTATCCCTTTCAACGTAGAAAATACGATCAAAAATTGGCTTACAAAATGTCGATTGTGAGTGGCGTTTGATTTTAAAAAGCCACCTGAAGAATCTGGCTGCCGTTTAAAGCCATTCGGCAAAGTGCATCTCATTCAACGTTCGGTTTGTATTGTGTACCGAATCGAATACCTGGATAAAGAAGCGAATAGCGGCCGTATTTATAGTCAAGTGCATTTTATTACAATAAATTTGAATTTTAACATATTATAATATTACAAAAACAGACATATAAAAACTACATGTCTTATCAGTGGTTTTCGAGAAAAAATTTATATGCGTAATATAATACTTAGATGTATATTTACTTTTCTATGAATCAAACAAGTAGTATATAGTATGAATAAGGGTCATTCGACGAAGCAGTGCACATTTTGTAAAGTGGCGGTGTTCAGAGTGAAGCAATCAGCAGATTAAACCAAACAACTACTTACTTGTTGGTTTACGACACAAAAGCGGGACCTTACAGCGTATACCCCGCGGCGAGGCAACACAAATGCACTCTTTTTGACTGTGTACGTTAACGTACACTGTAAACTTAGTTTCAACTAAATAATTTATTATACGAGTATTTCCAAAATAAGTTTTTTTTATCAATATACTACAATTTAACACATGCGCGTAACCTGAGGGGTAAGCACAGATAGGTAGGAAAACACAGATTGATTTGGCTCGGACTTGAAGCACCTTTTCTTCCGTAATATGAATATCATACTATAGACAATTTTCCCATACACTTCCTTTAAAATATAAATTCAAGGATTATTTTTCATCTCACATTCACTTAATTTCGTTTTAAAACGAGTTTTCTTTCAAAGTGCGGTGTGTCGGACAGGCGTGACCGCTACAATTTAGCCGCGATCTTCCGACGGACAGCGAGACAGGGCCCGATTGCCTGTAGGAACAACGAGCTAGAAAATATAGAGGTGGCAGAATTGTTATAAGTTATGAGCTATAACTAATTATGTTATAATGTGTTATAAGTTATGAGCAACGTTGATAGTTGAAAGTTAATTTAAAGTTGATAAAATTTCTAGAGTAGATGTTTATCCAGTATAGTCTAGATTTATTTATGACCTTAAGTATATTATGCACAATCTTATATAAAATGTCCTTATCAATTTAAAGGCCATATCAGTCTTAGCTGAAGATTGTAACAGCTGATTTTGATATAATCTCAAATGTATTCCGTTACCTTCCTTGATTTTCTTATATGAAGTTACACCGAGTACATAGGCTTGTGCTGCAAGTAATCGAGAGCCGTGCGCCCGTGACGGAACTGTCCAGTGCTCCGCTGCAAATGTTACTTAGCAAGACGCACCAGCAGACGGGGCTTATTTATCTTTTAACAAGAAAATTGTATCAAAATTTTATTATTGATTTGTGGGAACTGAGCAAGTTATTACTCAAGAAAATATAATAAATATTTTAGTAGGCGCTTTTAAGGTTAAATAAAATAAAACCGGAATAGTATAAACTTCAAGTTATTTTAATAGAATATTTAATTAAAAAAGAAGCAAAATTAAAGTCATTCCAAACATTTAGAATACAAAGCGTTCTTATGTTCACCAGAGCAACTCTTTACGAAATAAATTTAGCGGAGATGATAAAATAAAAAGGGGAGATTTAACAACGATTACGCGCAATAATGTGGTAATAAATATCGCTCTCCAGGTAACCCTCGGGCTCGGCCGGGTCCGGTGTGCGGCGCACGCCATGAGTCTACTGGATGATCTGCTTAAACTGATATTATAAGATTTTTATTATCACCACTAGTTATGCCCTCAATGAATGAAACCTATAAATCTCAAGAATATTTCAACAGATGTCAGTTCAACGCAACAAAATTTTGCTGCCCACTGAAAGATCATCATCTTATAACTTTCTTCTTAATTCTTTGGACAAGGTTTAGTAGTAGATATAAATTATCGTTTTAGTTTTTTCTAAATATTTCAAACGCCATTTTATTTATTTAAAATATCAAATAACCAAACTTATCTAATTTAATAATAGCATCGCTGCCGTCAGCGACTTACGCCTTGTCCCCTCTTCCGGTCTCGACTCTGGGTTCCAAGCAGTAATTCACTTGGTAATTAGCACTCGTTGTATTCCAACAAAAGTGTCCACTCGTGCGCCGCGCGGACCCAAATCATTTTTTATTTGCGACCTCCATCCATAATCTTAACGGGGATCTTTCTTGACTTCTTTTGTTTTGCAGATTTCACGCAGTTTACATTTACAGGATAAAAACGGTTTTAAAAAAAATTCTGTTTGAATGTTTCTCATTTAAGTTTTTACACAGAGAAGACTTTTGTAATTTTCACATTAGGCTTATTTCGTAAAATAACGTTTTCTTTTTGTGTTTCATACTGCAATGCATTTGGGACAAGTAGTATATTAAATTTAGATTTTAATTTCATACACTATGAACGAAAACAATAATCATAACACTAACAGTGTTTTGCAATGTGCTAATACTTGCTGCACTGCTGCTCAAAATGTATTTAAAAATAATGGAATTCCCCTAATTTGCTGCACAGCTTGGAAATACTCTAAGATCATGCTAAAAATAAATATAGAATAAGCTAACGAAAGACAATACTGAGAGATTGTTTGCACTGATCGTATATATTAACTAAGTAAAGTGTTTCAGCTTCAACTATTGTAATAATATTTTAAACTTCGAAAGCTATAATAACAAGTATTTTAAATTTTTTTAAATAAACGACATCTATAGACTCTTGTTCTGTACTCTTTTTTCCCTACGCTAAATTACAATAGTTTTTTTTAACTTTTTTTAAGTGGCAAATACCTGTGGCCATGCAGCATGAGTGTTACGGTACTTTACCAATATTTATCGTCATTTCACATATTTCAACTTAATCGATATAACTCAGTATTAATATTTGTCAGTTGAAAGCGATAGATGGCGTATACCTGTACAGCGGTGAGGTTCCGTCCCGGCACCGAGCCCCTAATTACATTACTATGAGTACAAGCAGACTGCAATGCAGCGCCAAACATCATAACACGATGTTTACATCTTGCATAAACTCTGCCATCGCATTAAAAAATTGTATTTTTACATCAATGGATCAATTCTTTTGTTTTTCAATTGTTTCTATGAAGTTCAGTATTTTATTAAAACGAGAAAAACATTGAGATATTTCGTTAAATTAAAAAAAAAACTTCACATTTCCATAAATTAGAGTCACTTTACAAGATAAACAGAACGTCAATCTTTATGTATATAATTCTTCTGTGAGTGTGTATGTCACTGAACTTCTCTCAAACGACTGGACCGATTTTGATCAAATTTTTTGTGTGTGTTCAAGGGGATCTGGGAATGGTTTAGATTCACAATTTTCTCCGCTGGACAATGTTTTTTTTATTAATTTTTAATTTATTAGTAGTTGTTGATTTTGGAATGTTTTACATTGGATCAGACAGACGGCGCTACCATCGCAGTGTCAAATTTTAAATAACATTCGAATTAAAGACGTGTAAACATGACAACGTCTGTCGGGTCCGCTAGTATATGTATATAATTATATTAAATAGCCAAATAATCAATACTTTTATTAATACGTACGGTATTCTATACGTGTCTTTATTCAGTACTTTATCACTTTATCGCGTATTTTTATGATTATCAGTTTGTACGTGACGTGATACTAAAAGTAATAATTATACACACCCAAATATAAAATTAAATAGTAAGTCAATTATTATAAAACAATTATAAATTAAACATTTTATAATTACGCGTTAATTATCATAATTTACAAAATGTTTTGTTATAATAATAACATCACATACAAATGATAACTCACACAGTGTAAGACAAATATATGAAAAAAATTCTATTCATATATTAACGTCCAGCTTTAAAATTAATAATTTCACTAAAAACTATTTAAAACGTCGCCGCACCAAATATAAAGTTACCAGGATCATTAGGATTATCAGATGTGAAATATTGTATCCACAATTCTTGAAATTCTTGCCAAGTAACTTTTGGTTTACCTTTCGACATCACATCAAAAGCGGCTACACTGTCTTCCCTTAGAAGACCGAATGATTCGTAGACTGCTGAAAACTCTTCACTGTCAATAGCACCGTCACAACCGGCGTCTTCTAGTTGGAACATGAATTTGCAGTATGCCAGCTGCCAGTCCGCACCAGAATTAGGATTTCTGGCATAAGTCTCCCACATCGCCACCCATTCATCAGCAGTTACCTTTCCATCTTTATCAGCATCAGCGGCGGTTTGTAAACCTTCCCATATTTTGATCAGAGACTCCAAAGTTTCCTTATATTTATCATCACCTGATTTCCAACCTCGTAATTTGCAGATATTTTCGGCAGCTAATACAAAATCATTCCTTTCGATGCTTCCACTTGCATCTATGTCAAAGAAAATGTTAAAGAGATGCAGAAGTTTCTGTTTTCTAAATTCTGACACCATTTTTATGTTCACTAAACATTCACAGTTGATATCTACTAAAGGCCGTGTGTGACTAATTGTGGCGAACGTGGTATAATTTGAAATCAGGAGATAAAGATGGTATAAATAATTTATAGCTCGTTTCTTAATCGGCCAATTCAATATCTATGAAGAATGATTTGAATATCGTAATCGTTACTAACGAGACCAATTGCCAAGGCAATTCACCAGCCGTGATAAAAGAAAAATGTGTTCAATGGTTCAAAGCAACGCACACTATTAGCTATCGAATCAATAGTTGTTTTCTGTACAGCGCGTGATGTACGGAGGCTAAATATACTCGGCTTAACTAATTTTAACCTCAAAAAATTTAGGAAAGAATAACAGGATCATGACCGAATTTCATTTTGAAATCGTGTTTTATTAGATTATGTCCAAAAAAGGTAATAAAGAATCCAACAAATTTAGTGCATTCTAAAAGAAAAATAAAGCATAAAGATAAAGCGTTGATGAACTGCAACACTAGTACTGAGTCGCGGCATCACGTCCCGACGTGTGTGCTGTTGCCAACACGGTCTTTTAAATCTAATATATCTAATACTTAAAATTTTACAAAACTTGAAAAATGATAGGCTTACGATTTATATCTTAGGTTTTAACTAAACCAACTTTTTAAAGTAACAACAATAAATTGCTGGCAAATAAGCTTTTATTAAATTGAAATAAATACAAGGTACATAAAAAACAACACATATGTAAAAATTACAAAATTATTAAGGTTGATTCCAAATTCTATTGCACTTGGCCTTTTCAATTACAGAAATTTATTCAAAGCTAGGCCTGCCAATGATAAAATTTCCTGGAGCATTGGGATCTTCTGATATAAAAAAATCATACCACAATTCTTGGAATTCAGTCAAAGAGATCTTTGACTTGCCCTGAGAAAGCTTCTGGAAAGCAGCAAAGGCGTCTTTTTTACTGGCGCCTGATTTTATGTTCGCTGCTACAAAGTCGTCGCTGTCGATAAAACCATCGCCGTTCAAGTCCTGCATCTTGAAGACGAATTTGCAGTATTTGTCCAACCAGTCTTGATCTGCTGCATTCTTGCTGACAGTGTCCCACATTGTCACCCATTCTTCCGCACTCACTTGACCATCGCTGTTGGAGTCTCCTACCTTTTGCAAGGCATCCCACACTATGTCAAAGCATTCATCATACGTGGCATCACCCTTTTTCAATTCTCTTTGTTTTGCCGCGTGTGCTCGACATGCTCCAAAGCAACAAGACATTTCAAAGTCCTTCTTTTCTATAGTGCCGTTGCCATCTTTGTCTAACACCTTGAACATGTACATTAACTTTTTCCTCCTGAAGTCAGACACCATTTTCAATGCGATTACTAGTCTGTATGTTTGTTCAAATATTTGGATGTCTTTTATATAGTGAGTTGGTTTATTTTTAATTACATACGATTATTACACTTAATTCGATTTAACGATAGCCATTATCAGTACGTAATCTAATCAGCTTGTTGCTATTGAAATGAGGCCCATATTAATGTACAAGTAAAATTAGGAATTTATTTTCTAGAAACAATGCCCAAAGTGAAAGTACACATACATTTAAGTGACAAATACGTATAAGTATGGTTCTGTAAAACCTGTTTACTAAAGATAAGAAAATTTCATTTACCGCCGTTGGGCTTAAAAAAAGGGCCCGAAAATGAAAAAGCCCAAAAACTCTGAGATATCAGCGATGTCAATAGGGTACAAGTATTTTTAGATGTATGAATAAGATTTAAGAATACAATATTGAAACATTGACATCTATAGACATTTAATAAAAATACACCAAGATATTAATTAATAAATCGATAACAATATACCTAGAAATAACAGATGTCACTAATAGATGGCGCTTTAAATGTTTGTGAAAAAAAAATTACAGTAAAGACACCTATGCTAAAATTTTTAAATAAAATATTCTAAACCGAATGAAATTTTTCTCCTAAATATGGGTAAAACAAAAACTTTCTTTGTGAAATACTGATGATTACTAAATAAAAAAAACTTTTTATGTTATCGTATTATTCTTTGACTCCACTGGTTCTAACACGTAGGTCCATTCGATCGCCAGGTTTTTTTAACTTCACTAATACCGCCCAAGATGAAATTTGCTTATGTTTAAATATTTTCACATAATGCTAAAAACTATCAGACTAGCTAAATTAATTTTAGTTTTAAATACAGATCTTGTAATAATATATCATGCTGGCATTGTATGATGAAAATAGTCAATCAAAATAATTAAAAAAGTAGTTATTACTTTGCAATCAAAAAGCTTCATTGCAAACGAAAAACAATTTATTCATTTTTAAGATTTTAAAAAAAATTATCTTCGCTGATATTCTCAAAACGTACCAACGTTTCATCCACATATGTCAATTGGTTTAGGAGCACCTTTGTGTTTAATATGTATTTTTATTTATAAGTAATAAGTTTATATTATATTTCATGAGACAGACATCAATAATGGTATATCTTCGTTCTATAGTATCCGTAATATCTCTATTAATAATTTGCTTAAAATCTTATATTTCCGTTACATTCTTTACTGTAATATTTGCATTATCTTGAGACTGAAAGAGTTTATAGCATTACTCCAAAGATGATTAATTTTTTTTTGTTCCTTTATAATATAATAGTTATTGGATATTATGATTATCCTGATTCCATAATTTATTCCAATAAAAACATACTAAAAGGTAATTAGGAGCAATGTTTGAATTAAAGCCAAATTGTTTAACTTTTAAGGTAAGGTAAGGTGCGGTTTTTAATATATTACTCTACTCACTCTACTGTGTGTGGTGCAAAATCAATTTATATTTGCACACCAAGAGCTGCTAATTTATTTAATTCTTACTTAATTTGACTATATCATGATATTGTGTAGAAAACATAATTCCATGTTTTTTGTTGGTTAAGGAGGAGGTTTGGTAATAATGAACTTGTTTTTTTAATTTTAAAATTTGTAATTAATTACAACTTCAAAAACATGTTTACAAACACGCTATAAAAATATGAAAATGCATTTAACTGCATATTTAAAAGGCACGAGGCGTATCACATTTAATAATAAATACTTTCATATGTTATTACAATACAAACAGTTATACAAACGAACAAAAAATATCACTAATCCAAGCTAGGCCTACCGGTGATGAAGTTTCCTGGCGCATTAGGATCTTCAGTTGTGAAATACTCATTCCACAATTTTTGGAAGTCTGTCAAGGAGATTTGTGACTTGCCTTGCGCTAGTTTCTGGAACGCTTCTAAAGCATTTTCCTTGGTGTTACCAGATTTTGTGCTGCCATTTACAAAATCATCGACGTCGATAAATCCATCGCCGTTCAAGTCTTGCATTTTGAAGATGAATTTGCAGTATTTGTCAAACCAGTCTTGATCTGCTTTGCTCTTGCTGACTGTGTCCCACATTGTGACCCATTCGTCCGCACTCACTTGACCATCACTGTTCGAGTCTCCCACCTTTTGCAAGGCATCCCACACCATGTCGATGGTGTCAAAGCACTCCTTATATAAGGCATCTCCCTCTTTCCATCCTCGCTGTTTCGCCGCATTTTCCGCTGCCAGCTCGAAGTCCTTCTTATCGATGGAGCCGCTGCCGTCTTTGTCCAAGAACTTAAACATGAACAACAACTTTTTCCTTCTGAAGTCGGACACCATTTTGAATGTGATTTGTGATTGTTTTTGTACGTAACGCGAAATGAACAGACGTCGTCTTTTATATACTGTGATTTTTACCTATGAAATATAGATAACTGTTTTTAATGTCATTATGATTAACAAAAATGTAATATGTATTTTGTAATACAATATTGAAAACCTAAATCAAATGATAGCGATTATGACATCTTATCTTTTAGCAATCTTCCTGTGTCAACAATACTAAGTACATTACAAAGAAAAAACATTTATTTTGATTTTTTTTTATATCACAAGGTGGCAAACGAGCGAGCGGCCACCTGAAATCACTGAAATAGCGAAGTGACCGTTGCCCATAGGCATACGCAATTGCATATGCGTTGCCTACCATAAATCGACGGAGGAGAGGATGCACAGAAAGAAAATATCTTCCCTTTCCATGCATCCTCTCATCCGGAAAGTCCCCTTCCACTTCCCATCCTTTCCTTATAAAAAAAAAAAGATGGGAAGGGAAAGAGGACTAAATTAGGCCTCCGGGACTCCGGACCGGATTTTTTGAACCATATATATATAATATATTTGTGACTTTTATTGACCCAAACAAAGAAGTACTGTTTACGGTAGCATTATAATTTTATATTTAAGGCTAATTATTTAAATTAAGCCAAAACATTTACATAAACCTTACATATTTCTAAACAAACTTGCATCCAACTATTTCCAATTGCTATTTAGCAACCTTGAGGGTGAAATTTTTAGAAACTTTGAATCTCATATTTAATATTAAATTAAAAGCCTAAAAAATAAGCATCAAAGTTTTAGCCAAAATATACCAAGATTAGACGTAGAAAGAAGGGACACACTTATTACGTTTTTAATTTATTATCGGTCAGGTTAAATATTTAGGATTATTTTAAATTAAACAGGTAATAATTATTTAAAAGTTGTATTAAATACAAAATGTAAAACATGTAACAGAATTTTCTTTCAGGCAAACAATTTATGAACTTACACATTACTGCAATTTTCACGTCCAGGTTTCGTCCGTTTTTCACAAGAAAAATACATTTATAAGTTAATGGTACAAAGTTTAAAAAAAACACTGTTTAATTAATCAAAACTAGATTTGCCAGCAATGTAGTTTCCTGGCGCATTGGGGTCTTCACTTAAGAAATACTCATCCCACAAATTTTGGAAGTCTGTCAAGGAGATTTTTGGTTTTCCTTGCGATAGCTTCAGGAAAGCTGCCAAAAGATCTTCCTGGCTGATTCCTGTTATTTTTCCTGCAGCTACATAATCATCACTGTCGATAAAGCCGTCGTTATTATAGTCTTGCATTTTGAAGATGAACTTGCAATATTGGGTCAACCACTCGCGGTCCGCTGCGCTTTTGCTAATGGTGTCCCACATTGTGACCCACTCGTCCGCACTCACTTCACCGTCGTTGTTCGCATCTCCCACCCTTTGTAAGGCATTCCACACCAAGTCTATAGTGTCAAAGCACTCCTTATATAAGGCGTCACCCTCCTTCCATCCTCGTTGTTTCGCTGCGTTTTCAGCGGCAAGCTGGAAGTCCTTCTTGTCGATTGAGCCGCTGTTATCTTTGTCCAAGAACTTGTACATATGCAATAACTTCTTCCTTCTGAAGTCGGACACCATTTTGAATGCGTTCTGATGTATGTTTACTAACCCGTTCAATCGTCGCAACTTATATACCAGATAGATTAGCCCATAATTACCCTAGACATTTAGATTTAGATTATTTTATAAATATCATCGTGATTAACTAACGTTAAGTATTATAGAGTACTAGCTTTCCCCGCGACTCTGTCTGCGCGGGTTAGAAAAAAACTTAATTAGTAGCCAGTATTAGTGTTAGGATCTAGTTAGTGCCATCACCGGAGCTTAGACACGGGTGTTAGCTGTTCTTAAGAATTTTATGGACAAATTATATGTTGATTTTTGTAGCATTGACAATGTACAATATTTTTGTATGACGATTTTAGGTGCAAGTTGCACAGTACCCAATAGATTAGATATGAATGTTGTTAAATAATAATTCCAGATTAATTTTACTGACGACGCATATTTTGTACAATAATCTCTATATTTTCAAATATTTTTCAACAAGTAAACACAATGTTAAATACAAAGCAAGTGTACATCGTAAGTGATCAGCAGTGCTGGTATTCTTGACGAACGAATTATAGCAAATTGTTGCATAATAATTAAAGGTGATATAATATTTATTAAGTGATTAGGAAAAAGACTTGTTTGACAGGACTGCAACACCAGAGAAGAAGAAGAATATCTTACCCAAGAGTAGTATAATATATATCAATATAGAAGAATGAAAAGAGGAAGAAAGGTCCCAAACTATTAAAATTACGATGTAAAGTGACGCATACAGCGTGATCCATGTTTTAGTAATTATTTTATAAAGTTGTCCATTTTTAAATGAGAAATTATGTTAGTGTCAATAATATTATTTATTAATAAACAAATAATTTTAAATACATACGCTTTTATACACACTAATAAATAACGATATTTTCATGATTCTAGCATTTCTTTCTACATAAAAGGTGAAAAAGGTCTGCCTCCACTGAGCTCTCCACGGATTAAAAAGTCGACGTTCCAAAGATGTAGTTTCCGGGTGCGCTAGGATCTTCGGCCGCGAAGAACTCCCTCCAGAGTTCTTGGAACTCCGTCCACGAAACAGTTGATTTGCCTTTTGACATCTTCTGGAAAGCGGACACCGCCTCTTCCTTGCTTCTACCGAATGAAACGCAAACCGTTGAGAACTCTTCAGTATCAATACCGCCATCGCCAGTTGCATCCTGCAGCCGGAAGATAAACTTACAATATTCACTCTGCCAGGCATGGGCCGAGGACGGGTTCTGAGCGAAGGCGTCCCACATTGCGATCCATTCGTCGGCGGTGACAGACCCGTCTTTGTCCGCGTCTGCAACACGTTCTAAGTCACTCCACACCTTGAGGAGTGTATCGAAAGTCTCCTTGTACTTAGCATCTCCCTGCTTCCATCCTCTCAACTTGGAAATATTCTCCGCCGCCTGCTCAAAGTCTTGTTTCTCCACGGCCCCGCTGGCATCCTTGTCAAAGAATCTATGCAGGAATAGCAGCTTCTTTTTTCTAAAGTCAGACACCATTTTGATTTTGTAAATCAGCTAAGTCTTGTAAATTTGTTTAATTATTTAAACATAGTCTTTCTTATATATGACTCTCTTTAGTGTTGATGTTAGATAAATTTAATCAAAATAATCATTTTAAAAAGTTGCATTCGTTATCTATCTGCATTGCGGAAAACTTATTATTTTACAGAGTAGTTAAAAAAGGAAAGTATCATTTACATTATTCTTAATAATAAGTTTTCTTGTACTCGTCGTAAGTATAAATTAATGTTTCATAATACTATCAGTACATTACATGAATAATTGTTAATATTATAGTTGTCTTAATCTTTAAAAGTTACGACATCTCTTGTTCTTGCAAACAATATATGTTATTTGTGTATTCACAAGCTGAGGAAAAATACCCTTAAATAATGAACATTATTAAATGTTCATCTCTGTCAGCTCTGTTGGATAGCTATTCTGTGCGTAATCTCGCATCGATAATGATTTTCTAGAAATTATCACAATCACATTTTGTTTACAATTTATTCAATATTTATTAAATAGATTTAAATAAATCCGATTATAGATCAATTTAAAAATACTCTTTAATTTTGAATCGAATTGGAGGCTAGAATCGAATATTGTAGAATTCGACTATAATGTAATTAGACTAACAACATTAAACGAGCTCTCGTTCGCGAAAAAAAATTGATTCCTATGTGTTCTACCAGGCTATGTTCTACATCTATGCAAATTTTCAGCGAAATCTATACAGCCGTTTCGGAGATACCTTCATTCAGAGAACGAAGAGTCATCCACCCATCCAAATATTCTTATCTATAGTATTAGTAAGAGATAGGTACATCAAAAGTCTTAAAAGATATAATAAAACATCTAGATTTTTTAAAAGCACATCTTTTTATTTATCGACAATTCAAAAATGACACAGAAAATTTCGTTTAAGTTAACAATTAATGAGAATAATTCAAATTCTTAAGTTTTACTACTGTTAAGATTTAAATAAAATTAACTAAAGTCTTTTTGTTAACACGAAGAAAACGTGTTGTTTCAACAACAATATTTAAAAACTAGATCTGCCGAAGATGAAATTTCCTGGAGCGTTCGGGTCTTCGGTAACGAAATACTCTTTCCATAATTCTTGGAATTCGGGCCAGGAGACATTCGCCTTACCTTTGGCCATCTTTTGGAAGGCAGCCACGGCCTCGTCCTTGTTCAGACCAAACGAAGCGTAGACTGTGGAGAACTCCTCGCTGTCGATAGCACCGTCATTGCTGGCATCCTCCAACTGGAAGATAAACTTGCAGTACTGGTTCTGCCAGTCGTACGCCGACGACGGGTTCTTGGCGTACGCCTCCCACATCGACACCCACTCGTCAGCAGTCACCTCGCCGTCTTTATTCGCGTCCGCTACACTTTGTAGACCGTCCCACACCTTCAGCAAGGTATCTAATGTCTCCTTGTATTTAGCGTCGCCCTGTTTCCATCCTCTCAACTTGGAAATGTTCTCCGCCGCCTGCTCGAAGTCCTTCTTATCTACAGAGCCACTGCCATCTCTGTCAAAGAACTTGTTGAACAAATGCAATAGCTTCTTCTTTCTGAAGTCGGACACCATTGTGACTGCTGGCTGATGACTACTTGTTTCTGTGCGCAGACTCCGGCGCTTATATAGAGAGTTCATTAGTTTCTCATGTTGATAACGATCAATTTATCTTTTGTAAATCTGTGCCGACAGACAGAGATGACGTCTGTTGGTTATCGTTTCGCCGTCCATCTGCATTGCAGCGAAACTTATGTTAGTATAGAGTAGTTAACAAGTACAATAATTAATTTTCATATTGTATTAACTTTTCACAACTGGCGTAAAGATTTTTGTTGCAGATTAAACGTAAGAAGCTTAAACGGTTATGGTTAAGCTATAAAAATGTTTCATCAATATCATAAATGAACTCCATTTTAAATGCAAGTACTTCTATTTTTTCTTTTCCTGGAATATTATTCCTATAAGCTCTAAAACTCTCTTACCTTTTTGCGGTGTTCTGTTTTACAACTTTAATCTGTGTTCATGAAACACGGTAATTACCAACTTAAAAAATATATAATAAGTTATTTTACTGTGAACCGTCTGTTGGTTTACAATCTATGGACATGTGAAGTGCAAATGAATGTCCAAGAGCAGTGAACAGTTATATCTTTTATTTACATCCACTTGTTACAGTCACAACTCCTGTTGCTAGCTGCCACTTGACATAATCTTACTAATTACATATGCTAAAGTTTAGATGAATGTATGGATGTTTGTTATAACATAAATCCAGAAACGCTTAACAGATTTGGAGGAAATTTAGAACAGAGATAGATTACAGCCTGGAACAACGCGTAGGATACTAATTATTGGATACTATAAACATTATATTTCTTTTTTCAATTCCAGTCAGACGGCGTCGCGGGCAACAGCTAGTAAAGTCATATAATATGATAAACAACTACGAAAGAAATTAACACAAACAATTGTAAGCAGAAGAACAACAGGTAAGCAGAAGTCTCATAATTAATAACGTAGTAATTTCAAAGAAATAAATCATAGGAAAACAAAACATTTAATGCAGGTCAACAATTACTTTATATTATAAAAATCAATAAGTCCCTCATTTCTCTGTAAGAGCCTTTGAACCAACGTGCTAGTGCAAGGATTAACCGCTAGACGGCACTTCCGCCGCACCACCGGAACTATGGAGGACTGAACGTCTCTTGAAAATATATAAAAAAAAAAACTGAAGCAGGAGTGTATGAAAATGTACTATATTATCGCATACTTCCACGACTTAGCATGGGTTTCCGAGATCAAAATGCTCGTTTCAAAAATAATATTGTTGTGTCTATTTTGTCAAAGATGATGATATGTTTTATACATAGATTTTGGTCTCAGAAACCGACCGTAAGAAATGATAATGTGTAGTAATAATGTAAATATAAAATTTTGTACGTTTAAGATAACTAGAACATTGTTATTCATGTTCAAGATTTCATTACAGTTGTACTTGTTTAGCCTAAAGGCAGAAAGGCAGCTGCACTCGGTCAGCACTAAATGTCAATTCACCAGCTCACTGACTGATAATTCAGGAGACAATTTATAAATCTTCTGACTCAGCAGTGACTGGGCAATCTCTTATCAAAATCAAATTATAATTTTGAAGCGCAGATTAAATAGATAAAACTCATATTATTATATATCTTTAATGAACATAAATAGTTACAATAATATACAACAAATGCAGAAATATACACAAATATAAGCAAAATTATTCGATATCTGAAGCGCAATATAACTGAGATTAATCAAGGCGAGGGAGATGAAAACAATAGGTTGCCGAGTGCGTTAGCGTCCTCACTGGTAAAGTACTCCTGCCACAACTTCTGGAACTCGGCCCAGGACAATGTCGACTTTCCTTGAGATAGCTTTCCAAAAGTCTTAACGGCGTCATCTTTCTTGAATCCCCAAGATTCGTAGGCCTTTACAAACTCCTCGTTGTCTATGCTGCCGTCATTGCCCGTATCTAGGAGTTGGAAGATAAACTTGCAGTAGACTTTCTGCCACTCCTGCGGGGCGGCAGGATTCTTAGCGTACGCGTCCCACTGCGCCACCCACTCGTCGGCAGAGACATGTCCGTCCTTGTTGGCGTCCGCCTGCTGCAAACCGCTCCAGATTGCTAGGAGTGCATTAAGATATTCCTTGTGCTTCACTTCGTTGATTGTACCATCCGGCGACTTTGCTATCGTCTCTGCCATCGTTTCAAAATCTTTCTTCTCGATCTTTCCATTGCTATCAGTATCAAAATGGGCAAAAATATCTAAGTACTTCTTCTTTCGGAAATCTGAAACCATTTTTACTGTACACTGAATACTTGTTAACTACTTGCTCATTCTGAATGATGGGGTCTTTTATAGCATATTTTAAGACTAGTTGTTAAGATAAATTCTTATCTGTAATTTTTAAACCGAGGTAATGATGTGATGATGACATCTGGGGATTAATTCTGTGGATTTTCTGAATTATGTCATACTGGGAAATTCGTTATTTGAGAGTCATCCAATGTCATAGAGTTGAGATTAAGCTGGCAATATGTTTTAGCAGCATTAAATGCAGCCATACAACGTAATTAGCAACGTTGTTATTATTTTTATACAATGAGAAAATTTTGAAAATTTAAATGTTACATCATGTTGTTGGCTTTTCTTTGTAAAAAAAAAACTATCTTGACCATCGTGGCTTTGTTTACTATTTACCAATTAAGAAATTCGAGGAAAAACTGATGTTAATAAGCATATTAGCGATAACGAGACCAAATCTGTCCCAACTTTTACTTCATTGGTCTTTAAAAAGAACAATAAAAGACAGACTTAACTCAATTTTCTTACGTTAATCCAATTTGTACCTGAACTTTGCAATCCATTCGATTACTGTTACTGCTATGTTTCTTTTGTGTTATAAAAATAATACTAAAATCCGCAATTTATGGCACAAATCGTCATCTTCTTTTCTTAACATGATCTTATTAATTCCTCTTTTGTTTATCACAAAAGCAAAACATTTTGCTTACAAATTGGTTCTGTAAACTTCAGCTAAAGCGCTGATTTTATACCACCAACCCATTGTTTTGCGTGTAGAAATAACTTCGTACATACTTCACCACACTTGATCATTTTACATCAACGTATCCTGTAATAAATTTTTGTGGTCAAGCGATGCTCTGTCGTGTGATATAAAAATAATATTTTTCTGCGAGTACATCCCCCTTCTCCCCCCATGTCTCGGTAACTATCTGTATGATTAACGCAGCATCGTTTCCCGTCGTAAATATAATATGTTGCGTATTATCGTAAACCGTGCGAGCGGCAAAACTCCAGCGTATAATAGAATACATAAGCGAGCGTCTTCGGCCCGCCGTGACAGATACGCCGCATCTGTCACGGTCGCCAGCACGCCCACAGACAGACATGCAAACACTAACTTTTATAGATGCGGCATCCCACTGGAAATAATCCCTTATATTTTTATGCTAGATTGATTTCATGTTTTGTTGTAATGATTTGTAAACCACATCCTGATGCGATATACATAGTAAAAATTATTTGTGAGAGGACGAGCGGTAATTGTCAAAGTATGAAACATAATGTAATTAATAAGTACCTACTATAATTCAACTGAAAATGAAAAAAAAACACAATTATATAACAACAAATATCTTTAATCACTATATCAGATAAGTAACTTTAATCGTAAATTTTATACAAATAAAATGAGAGATAAGAAGTTCCAAAGATATGTTATGACGCACGAAGTCGGTCAGCCCCGCGCCCTGTCACGTAACTTACGAGTAATTGTATTTGTTACAATCGATAACGTTCAATTAATCATCTTGTTAAATACAAAATTAAATATCTATTTTACTCCCTATAACTAGAACTAAAAGCACTTACATAACCCTCTATTCTAAACATCAAACAAATTGGACAGGACTTATCACAAATAGCGGCTTCGCAATCCTAAGATTGAAAAAAAAGGAATTAATATATTTTCTATAAAAAGAGCACATCAGTTGGCAGAATGCAGATTCTGAAAACGATTTCTTATAAAATAATAGTTGGCAAATATAAATAAAATAAATACCACATCCATTTGTTTGTTTCTTACACTCCTTGTACAAGAGACTAATGCGATAAAAGAGAGTTCTAATGGCGATAGAGGGATGCTCTCGGGGTGCGGCGCGGGGATGCATGGGGTAGGGGGAGGGGGAGGGGGCACATAAGTACTCATTTGCAATATAGAATTTTTTCTATCAGAGTGATGCATGCATCGTTCTAATGCGTCTTTATGAGCCAGGCCGGAGATTGTCCAGGCTTACAGCATGGCTTGCGACTGGCGAGGTGGCTTGCGGTGTGCGTCGCGCCGATAGTCCGCTATCTATTCGCACTCGCCCGCTGTTTGTTTGGTGATATGGAACTTAATAACTTTATCGTTTTACGCAATTGGTTCTCTGGAACATTCGACATGGGTGATAAAATTGTTAAAAGCTGCAATCATCTTACGTCACTAGGAAGTTAATGAAATATTATTTCATAACATTTTGAAATTGGATAGTAACTTATAAGCAATAATGAAAAAAACATAATACAATAAGTTTTTAACAAGGTCCTATCTTTATCTTAGCAAATAATCTATTGGTAAAATAAATCTGTCAATGTTTACATAACAGTTGAGCTGCAGACAGAGTTAGTTACACTCGCGAAACTAAAACCAAATTATTATTGTCTTCAAATGTTATTAATCGCGACTAAATGTATCTAACAGCATATAAATATGTTTAGTTTGCTACTAAAATCACATAAACAAACAAGAGGGCTGTGGTTGTCCCGCCCAGCACCACAGCAATACATCAACGGACAAACAGACCAAAGAACAAAGGCATTATAAAACCCTCGTGTTCGGATTTAGATTCCCTAGGGCTAGAAAAAAACACATTCTTTGCCACACTCGTTGTGCTGTGTCGCGGTTTAATTTCGTGGCCTTTGTTCCGTTTGCGACTGCAACGAAATGTTAGATTATGTTGAAAATATTTAAAAAAAACATATATTAATGAGAAAATAGATTTAAAACCATTTGTCTAAAAGTAAACTTTGGATTTTCTCAATTTTAAACATGCACCACCGCAGATGACAAATACTTAGGTATTTTATAAATATATAATTCATAAAATATGAGTAGTTAAAATATTAAATATAATTTGAAAAGTCTGTTATCGGCTGTTAAATTTAAAAAGGGTCTTGACAGACAGACGGACGGAAAACAAAGTGATCCTATTAGGTTTGCGTTTTATTCCTTTCGAGGTATGGAACCCTAAATAGCATCGTGATTCACACCAATGAAAATGAACAGAAAGATTGCTACAGGTATACTAATACCTATCTCCATGACAACAATTATAATAAAATCTACATCAAACACACAAAATATAAGTACAATCACAATGCAAACGAAGACGTCAAGATAAGGTTGAAACAGGAACAGAAATTAGTAACAAATTATAACTAAGCAGTTGATGATAACAACTTTTCTGTTTTCTTATAAAACTCGTTTCTATGATTAAGAATAGTATTGTGTTAGTAAAGTTAATATAAATTAAGAATATGATATAATATAAATCAAATAAAGTTTTATCTTACTCTTATAAACAAGTCTGGATATAGATACAAAGCTACGAAAAACATTATTAGTGCTCAAACTATTGTAAACGTTAAGGTTCTTAAAGTTATCACCCGACTCATTAGTCACAAACCATGCAAAATATACATATTCCAGCATAACAAGTATTATAAAAAAGTCGTAACATTAAAAACGGCATTAAGCGACGCCAGACCTAATTCAGTGAAAAGTTAACTGTTGCGGTGTTACAGCCTCATAAAACGTTTAAAAATAATAACGAAAAATTAAAAATGAAGAAATTTAATAGCAGGTGGAACGTTCAAGGGATGCCACAGACTTTATATCACATAGACAGAAGAATAGAATTTTAAATATTATTTAAAATTTTGAAATCGTTTTTTTTTATATCATAAGGTGGCAAACGAGCGAGCGGTCACCTGAAATCGCTGAAATAACGAAGTGACCGTTGCCCATAGACATACGCAATCGCATATGCGTTGCCTACCTTTAATCGACGGAGGAGGAAATGCACAGAAAGAAAATATCTTCCCCTTCCATTCATCCTCTCATCCGGAAAGTCCACTTCCACTTCCCATCCCTTCCCCATAAGAAAAAGGGTGGGAAGGGAAAGAGGACATAATTAGGCCTCCGGGACGCACACTCATCAGACGAAACGCGGAATTGCTTCCACTTCACGCCTGTCTTCTATGTGGTCGTGGTATTTCACCGGACGAGCCGGGCCAATTCGTGAAAAAGTCTCGTCTCGCTATAAATACGTTTGACGCAGGATACTATGCAGATAGCCTTCCTATTAAGGCTGGCTGATAATTATGTTCTTTAAAATAGTCATTAACTAGATAATATATTAAATACATTATAATTAATTTAATGTTTCAGTATATTTGATAAAGACAACGTGACAGTGTTGCGGGTGTGAGCGATGGCCGCTCATGAGACCATTTATATCAATTAAACTTCGGGCAATTTGCAAACTGCAATATATTTGCGTCGCTTAATGGTTTTTTGTTCCGCATCACAGATACGTCTCTGATTCATTGCGGAAAATTTTGTTTTTTGTTTGCCTTTTTGCTGGTAAGCGGCATCTTGCCTAAGGCGCATCTCACTTGAGGCATACGTTTTACGTAGCTAAATAAATCTATGAAGTTGTGATACTTTTTGAATGCAATATTATTTTAACATGTCTCTTAAATTAGTTATTTACATTGTGAAAGTACGTAAAAGTGATATCATTATAATATTTCGTGAAGGGTTTCAGTAAATTATTCACCCTAAATTTAAAACATTTGAATCATCACTGCACCTAAATTTAGTGCATTTTTGTCACATGAGTCACATGTAGAAATATGCTTATTAGCTACGTACTATAAACTATTCATGTCAATCTTATCTTACTAATATTATAAATGCGGATGTTTAGATGTATGGATGAATGTTTGTTAGAAGGTATTTAATACTGCTGATCTCGAAATTTGGCATAGATGTAAGACATAGAAATTCCAGAGAACAACACATAGACTTCTAATAAAGTTTTTTTTTAATTTCGCGCGGACGAAGGCGCGGGCGTCAGCTAGTATTACCATAAATAACTGATAGATTAAAAATGTTTGGAATAAATGAATTTAGGGCGAAGATGGTGCAAACCGTGCTGTACTGCTGCAAAAGAAAATTATAAAATATTCATCCCGACCATGAATATTAACATGCTCGTGCTGTTATTTAAATACAGCTAAAAACATTTCGAGTCGTAAAGCGACCGGCAAATTTAACAGCATCGTAAACCGATGGAAAAGCGGCTGGGAATAATTTTATGACAACAAAATCATCTTCTTTCCCTGTTTACGATAAATTTTGCGAACCTAAGAGAGAATTTATAATCATTGGTATACTACTAATGCTGCTAATATAATAAATATAAACAAATAATGTTTAACAATAATTTTTTTAAAGAAGTAATGGAGGCTATTTTAACTTGATTATCTACCTGACCAAAGCCAGGCCGAATTTTTAGTACCTATAATTATTTTAGATTTCACAGACACCACGTAAACACACATCGTGTAATCTTATCTCCTCGCCAGAGAAATATCATCCAATCATATTAGAACAGGTAACTTTTTCAAATTGAAAACACAATATTTGACAGTAATTCTTGGTGTTTACATTACATTAAGACTCAAATAAAGCATCACACTAATGTATGTATATTACTTGTTTTTTTTAAAGATGTTTTCTTTGACAAATAAGAATTAAAGGTAAACTTTTTTACTGCCCGAAATGCAAGGCGATTCGTTTCACAGTATTGTAAAAGTCTATATATTTTAATTAGCTCTAAATAGTTAGAAAAAGATGGGGATGTATTTGTCAAAAAATCTAGCTGGTATACTACTAGATTAGCTAGGATAATAAAATTTCACAAAATTATGACGACAAACTAACATACAGTGCAGTTGCAGTCCGGAAGTAGTATTATTTTTAATAGCGGCCACAGCGCCGCGTGACCTCATTGCACGCCGCTAATCTGCAGCGTGGAGTGACTACGCAAAACGCGTTCCCATTGAACCTAAACAAGTCCATAATTACTATTTTCTTTACACGTCTTAATTAATCTTACTTCTTACTTATGTTATAGATCCGAATGTTTAGATGGATGAATGTTTATTATTAGGTATCTTCAGAAAATATAAACGGATCTCGCTGATATTTGGCATAGATATAGAAAGAAGCATGGACGACATAATAATTACATCTATATTGTCGCTAGTTTTGCATAAATGGAGCTAACTTAATATTGATTAATTATGAATCTCAGATTTGAACGTCAGACGATATATGTGGTGCAGTGGACACGCGTCGACATTACTCGACAGGCGCACTCCGCCCACTGCACGTTGTCGCCCGGCGCTCGACGCGTCGCAACGGTCTCCGCTTATTAGCATTTACATTTTTATGCTTATCAACACCAGATGGGTTAGCTTTTGCATCATATAAGTGTTATAAAGTACTCAGCCTAAGAGCCCGTACAGTTTTGTATATTGCAGGTAAAAATAATTAATCCCAATATCAAATGAAAAGAACAAGAGGACTTGCATTTATTGTTTCGATCTTAAAATTTCCTCCACTAAATTGTTTATAGGCAAACCCAATATAATACATTTTGTTCACATAAAATCGAACATTTTATGTCGTAGTCAAAACAATAAAGAGCGGAAACCACTCTCCGCCATTAGTCAAACGACTCGTGGCTTGTTCGAGTATTTCATTTATATGCAACTGAAAATAAGAGCGTTGCTTTCCACTAAAACGACTGTCACAATTATATGCTATACTTTACGATTGCAATGAAAGTTAAAATCTTTGTAAAATGGAAACAAAATGCACTGAAGCTGAAAGCCTGCACTTTATATATTTGTCGATCTTTAATGGAGTATTTCATTATATTGTACTCTAACAGCACAATTATTATAATTATACAAAATATGCAGAATCTTTAAGTTTCGATAGTATAAGGTGTTGAGAATTACCATTCTGCCAAAGACGTGGCATACTGACCAGAACCTTTGCCTTTTTAGTCATAAAAAAAAATATAAAAAGAAGAGAATCGCGCGGGAAGTGAGGAACGAGATGTAGTCACGAATAGTTAATGGACATTATATTGCAAATAATTTTTAGATAATATTAGTTAAAATCATTTGAAACGAATGACGTGTTTTTGTTAAATACTCAAGTGTTAAATTGATTAGCTAGGGGACATAAACGTTGATATTTTAATAAGGCCAGTGTTGCGCCGATACACCAGTAGTGTCGGATTTTCTTCCTAACATAATGTAAGTAATTTATGTAGTATAAAGGTTTTAAACAACGAAATAAATGCGTTTTGGCTGCCGCGCTGCTGTTGTTGTTGTGCTGTTTACAATTTATACATAAGGGTCACAAGGAAAAATAAAAATAATAAATGAAAATGAGAACTTCAATTACATTAAAATATATCTATATTTAGTAATATCTTCAATAACATAATTACAATATTCATTTAATTATATATTAATATTACATTTATCAATTACACGCAGAATTAACAAGCGATCTCAAGTTAGCGCCGAGATGTTCTCTGCTGACAATGAACTATAGTTTAAATTCAAATAAATCTCAAAAGTCATATTAATAAAATTATCGGAACAAATATTCATAATATTTCATAAATAAATCTTCAGTAATCAATCACGCTCCAAAATGAATCCACAGAATTACAACATAATTAAAATGATGTTTAATTAACATGTTATTTAATGATATTTAGAGCTTGTTACATTATATTATATTATACATATGTGTTAAATATGTATTACAAAATTTATTACAATGTTAAAAGGAATGCAATTAAACAAATTCAAAATCATTGATAAGACAGACAAATAATATGCGAGTGAATACACGTGGCACTAAATAACATTAAATAAATTTATAATTAATTTTAACATTTGTTAAAATCAAACTAAACCTATACATCATTATAATGAATGATAGAGGAGAAGTAGGTGCTCATCGATGCAGTTGGGGCAGGAGCTGGTGCGAGAGCTGCAGCAGCAGCTTGAGTCCGGGCAGGAAGGCGGCGGCGGCGGCGAAGTCCGCGCCCGAGGCGAGGGCGGTGGCGCACTGCAGCGCGTGCGGGAACTCGCGCGTCTGCACGTACTGCGCGCACTGCTGCAGCGACCTCACCGCGCCCTCCGACAGCTGGCACGCATCACATCACATCACTTTTATATCTACCTTCAATCGGCGGCAGAGGGGATGCACAGAAAGAAATTATTTCCCGTTCCTATGCATCCCCTCCTCCGTCAATATCCTTTAGTTATAAGAAAAAGAGTAGAAATAGAAAGGAAACAAAATTAGTCCACCAGCACCACGTGTCTTCTGTGTGGTCGTGGTATTGCGCCAGGAGAGCCGATCAATTCGTTTTTGTCGTTCAATTTCGTTTTGCTTTCTGTCCGTCCGTCTGTCTATACCTACCCTGTATTCCCGCAGCAGGTCGTACAACGTCTCCAGTCTTCTCTGTACGTCGTCCAGCTTCCTCTTCATTTGCTGCAAACAGAGTAAAATAAGCGATTCGTTCTGGAGCAACAGTAGGGAGGGAGGAGCTAGGTGATTATGTAGGTAGTTAATACAGACCGGGTTGGGTGCGTGCTGCGCGCACTCAGCCCGCAGCGAGTCGAACACAGTCTGCAGCACGGCGTACTGCTCCGACAGCGGCGGCTTCTGCACCGGCGCAGGCGCAGGCGCAGGTGCGGGAGCTGGTGCCGGCGCTGGAGCGGGCTCGGCCTGAACGAATGTTACATATTATATTTCAATCACACAGAAAACAATTTATCGTTATTTCTAACCATAATTATGATTTCTAGCTGATCTTAAGGATAAGTTTACCTGCTGATTGTAAACGGTCTGCTGCGCGTACTGCTGCTGAGAATATTGCTGGTCGGCATAGTATCCGGGGGCAGGGGCGGGCGCGGGGGCGTAGCCCTGCGGGTGCAGGGGCACGTGCTGCGGAGGCTCCGCCCCGAACAGTGGATGTGTGATGGGCGCCTGTGCGGTCACCTCTTGCTTTGGCTACAAACATATACCACATTAAATGCAACTTTATTACACTGATAAGGTTCAATATCATCTAGAAATGTTTATATGCGATTTACCGTGCGCATGAAAACTGTATGAGATAGATGTTTAGTATTCGATACAAATGTTACCTAACAAAAAACAACACTACATTAGTATCGACGTCAGAAATACCAAAAACAACATGTCTAGGATGACGTCACTGACGGCGAGGCGG